>NC_057794.1:364373522-364466894 GCF_018294505.1 Triticum aestivum
TATGTTATGCTATGCTATCCAGTTTAGATAGACATCATATATGTGAAATTATGTCATGCTACCCGTTTTAGTTAAACAATATACATGTCAACTATTTCATGCCCTCTTTTTTCCACACTATCTATTGCATCTGTCTCTCATACATTGTCTGTACATTCAACTATGTTTCCTGTTTATCAGCCATTTGAATTGGAGCAGGTGATGCCAGTATCTAGCGGACTAAAAACACGGTCTTCAAATAAAACAGTGCTACCTCTTGGTGGAGATAGCACCCCGGTTGTACATGCACAAGAACCAGCCCTACCACACATAACCCAAACTCTCGCAGATTGTACCCCTACTACGATGGACAAAGAACCAGCTTCACCCAATCTAACCCCAACCACAGCCGATAGTAACCCAGTTCCTGTTGACACAACACCATCTCCACCACAGATCTGCCAAACAAGAGCAGTTAGTAAGGCAGCTCCAATGCCCAAAGGGCCAGTACTATCACGGCGAACCCCAACTCCACCAGTTAGTATGCTTATTCATGTGGAGGAAGCACAACCACCTAGTCGTAGTTTAGCATCTATCTCATTTGATGTTGTTAAATCGTATGTGCGTATCTTCCCATCTTGGAAATATTATACTGAAGATGAAGGAAAATGCTAGTTGCAGGTGTTTGTCCAGGAGTTATGTGTAAGTAATGTTATTCATGGCAATTACTTTGCTTCGTCCCATACATCCTACCTCCATGATGGTTATAATACAACAAATTTTCCCATTTTTCTCTATAGAGAAGGACCGATTTGGAAACTCGGGATGAGGTAACCTATGCTAATACCTCTGCTATCTTCAAGAATGCTTGGTGGTAGTAACGGAATTACCTGAAGAAAACGTACTTCACCGGCAAAGAAACTCATCAAATTCCCTTACGTTCTCCTGAGACACATTTACTGGACGATGACTGGGAATGCCTTGTTCTGTACTGGTCTCGAACCAAGAATGTGGTAAGGTCTATGAGCTCATTTTCTATTTTTAAGTATTATATTCTTGCGTCTTACTGTACTCTGTTCATGTAGAACAAGTGCCTAAACCTGAAGAACAACTGTTCTAATTTAAGATTCCATTGCTACCATAGGACATAGATATATGTTTGTTTGATGCTTTTATTATGTACTAGTACTTGGCAATAGAAGACTTGGTAGTTTAATCCTGTCCACCTTACTAATGAACTGGTTCACCGAAATGAGTTTCATATACTAGTACATGCTAAACTTGTTATGTGTCTGCTTGTTTCTTCTTTTAGAATGCTGACAGAATATTGGGGAAGAGTGCCTTATTAAGCAACGATAAAGGAAGTAATGGAGATAAGGTTCAGGATAGTGACACATCCTGTCTTGGTTTAGTGTTGGAGTTACTGGCCACTACCGCTTGCACAAGCTATTCAAACTCACTGTCTGAATCAATTCGATTTCTTGAGTCTCAACTACAAGCTGAAAGACATCGATCAGCTATGCTGCAACAAGAAGCGGAAGGACTGCGGAAGTCCCTGGA
This sequence comes from Triticum aestivum, assembly GCF_018294505.1. Taxonomy (NCBI): domain Eukaryota; kingdom Viridiplantae; phylum Streptophyta; class Magnoliopsida; order Poales; family Poaceae; genus Triticum; species Triticum aestivum. Next base: position 364,375,062 of record NC_057794.1, read on the forward strand.
GCATTCAGATGCATACTTTCTGGTGCAACAACAAGCGTTGGAGGATTTTAGCGCCAAACAGGACAAAGCTAATCAGCTTGCTAAGCTTATTGCCAGCATGGTGGATACCTAGGATAACGTTTCTTGAGCTCTTATGAAGTTTTTTCAGTTATGCTCTTGTTTTGCTGCCGCGTTTATTTGCACTGGTGGCCAATTTTGACGGCCAGTGTATATGATATGCTGCTTTGTTCCCTATATTTGCACTGGTGGCAAACTTTGATGCCCAGTGGATGTAATATGTGTAATAGCCGTGATAGCCTAGCGTTGGTTGCTTGCTTATTTATTTCCTTGTTGTCTTGTTTATTTGTTTGCTTGTAGTCATTGCAGTTCTTTTTCCGCGGTTAACTAGTGGCTGCAATAACCTATTTTTTAAAACTAGGCCACAATAACCACGGGCTAATATTTACTGTAGTGACACTGGGCCTCCAACGGGCCGTAGAAACAGTGGGCCTTCTACGGGCCGTAGAAACAGTAGCCCTTCTATGGGCCGTAGAAACAACGGGCCTTCTACGGGCCGTATCAACAATGGGCCTTATACAGGCCGTATGATCGATTGGCCAAACGTGGGCCAATAACAAGCCGCATTATGGCCGTAAACGGGCTAGAGTTGGAATCGTCCGTTCATGGGCCGACCGTAACGGGCCATCGTTAATAGGCCGTATTTGATGACGCTATGAAAACGGCCCAACGTATTAACGGACCACAAACGGGCCGACTGTAACCACGGGCTGAATTTGGCCCACAAGCAGAAAATGACAGTAACGGGCCGTAAGTAAATGAATGCTGGAAATGAGCCCAAGAATAAATGTGCTCTAAGAAGGTATAACGGGCCGTTAATGGGTATAAAGTGATACACTGTTCATTACGGGCCAGTTTCACCACGGGCCGTTAATGGGTGTAAAGTAATACACTGTTCATTATGGGCCAGTTTCACCACGGGCCGTTAATAGGCCAAGAGTTACATAGGGCCTCATATGGGCCGAAAGACGTCATGGGCCATACATGGGCCAGAAGTGAAAACAAGCTGGAATCATATTGGATGGCCTAGATGATGCTACTGGGTCTAATCCGGATAGGGCGTAACGGGCCTTGGGTTAGCGGGCTGTAAATGGGCTATATGCGAACATGCCATTAACAGGCTTTCCATGGGCCGGCCCGCCACCTTTTGACCAAGTCAAACGGGCCGGCCTTTTCACAGGAATGGGCCTCTGTTGGGCCGTGCCACGTGTTGACGTATCATAGGCGCCTATCTAACCCACTGACGTGCTGACACGTGTTTCGTCCAGTCAATAAGAATTTTACACGTGGAAATTTCCCATTGGTCGAGGCTGTTAACGGGTTATCGGATCCAAAACCCGACCCGATAGCTTAACGACGTTCCGTTATGGTGGATGCCACGTGTCGGTCACCCTTGACAAAAGCACTTCTGTGACGCGCGATTTATCGTCATGGAAGTGGACACATCCGTGATGATAATTTTGGTAATGTCATGGAACACTTCTACGACAACACATGTATGACTATCTTGATTCTGTCATAAATTTGTCATGGATGTACATGCATGACAAAAAAAGCGACCTACAGTGACAAACACGTATCATCACGGAAGTGTATTTTTTTAGTGCTTGATGTGCTTGGTTCTCTTGTGAAATCTGGATTCCTTTGCCAAGGCAATTGCACCAGTATTGTCACAAAAGATTTTCATTGGACCCGATGCACTAGGTATTACACCTAGATCGGATATGAACTCCTTTATCTAGACTCCTTCATTTGTTGCTTCTGAAGCAGCTATGTATTCCTCTTCACACGTAGATCCCGCCACGACGCTCTGCTTAGAATTGCACCAACTAACAGCTCCACCATTCAATAAAAATACGTATCCGGTTTGTGACTTAGAGTCATCCGGATCAGTGTCAAAGCTTGCATCGACGTAACCATTTATGACGAGCTATTTGTGACCTCCATAAACGAGAAACATATCCTTAGTCCTTTTCAGGTATTTCAGGATGTTCTTGACCGCTGTCTAGTGATCCACTCCTGGATTACTTTGATACTTCCCTGCTAAACTAATAGAAAGGCACACATCACGTCTGGTACACAGCGTTGCATACATGATAGAACCTATGGCTGAGGCATAGGGAATGACTTTCATTTTCTCTCTATCTTCTGCAGTGGTCGGGCATTGAGTCTGACTCAACTTCACACCTTGTAACACAGGCAAGAACCCTTTCTTTGCTTGATCCATTTTGAACTTCTTCACAACTTTATCAAGGTATGTGCTTTGTGAAAGTCCAATTAAGCGTCTTGATCTATCTCTATAGATTTTGATGCCCAATATATAAGCAGCTTCACCGAGGTATTTCATTGAAAAATTCTTATTCAAGTATCCTTTTATGCTATTCAGAAATTCAGTATCATTTCCAATCAACAATATGTCATCCACATATAATATCAGAAATGCTATGGAGCTCCCACTCACTTTCTTGTAAATACAGGCTTCTCCAAAAGTTTGTATAAAACCATATGCTTTGATCACACTATCGAAGCGTATATTCCAACTCCGAGATGCTTGCACCAGTCCATAAATGGATCGCTGGAGCTTGCACACTTTGTTAGCACCTTTTGGATCGACAAAACCTTCTGGCTGCATCATATACAACTCTTCTTTAAGATATCCATTAAGGAATGCAGTTTTCACATCCATTTGCCAAATTTCGTAATCATAAAATGCGGCAATTGCTAACATGATTCGGATGGACTTAAGCATCGCTACGGGTGAGAAGGTCTCATCGTAGTCAACTCCTTGAACTTGTCGAAAACCTTTTGCAACAAGTCGAGCTTTGTAAACAGTAACATTACCGTCAGCGTCAGTCTTCTTCTTGAAGATCCATTTATTCTCTATGGCTTGACGATCATCGGGCAAGTCAACCAAAGCCCACACTTTGTTCTCATACATGGATCCCATCTCAGATTTCATGGCCTCAAGCCATTTCGCGGAATCTAGGCTCATCATCGCTTCCTCATAGTTCGTAGGTTCGTCATGGTCAAGTAACATGACCTCCAGAATAGGATTACCGTACCACTCTAGTGCGGATCTTACTCTGGTTGACATACGAGGTTCGGTAGTAACTTGATCAGAAGTTCCATGATCATCACCATTAGCTTCCTCACTAATTGGTGTAGGAATCACTAGAACTGATTTCTGTGATGAACTACTTTCCAATAAGGGAGAAGGTACAGTTACCTCATCAAGTTCTACTTTCCTCCCACTCACTTCTTTCGGGAGAAACTCGTTCTCTAGAAAGGATCCATTCTTAGCAACGAATATCATGCCTTCAGATCTGTGATAGAAGGTGTACCCAACAGTCTCCTTTGGGTATCCTATGAAGACACATTTCTCCGATTTGGGTTGGAGCTTATCAGGTTGAAGCTTTTTCACATAAGCATCTGGTACGTCTCCGTCGTATCTATAAATTTTGATTGTTCCATGCCAATATTCTACAACTTTCATATACTTTTGGCAACTTTTTATACTATTTTTGGGACTAACACATTGATCCAGTGCCTAGTGTCAGTTCCTATTTGTTGCATGTTTTTTGTTTCGCAGAATATCCATATCAAACGGAGTCCAAATGGGATAAAAACTGACGGAGATTTTTTTTTGGAATATATATGATTTTTGGGAAGAAAAATCCACGCGAGACGATGCCCGAGGGGGCCACGAGGCAGGGGGCGCGCCCAGGAGGGCAGGCGCGCCCCTGACCCTCGTGGCCATCTCGCAAGGCAGTTGATGCTCTTCTTTCGCTGCAAGAAATCTAATATCTGGATAGAGACCGTGTTAAAATTTCAGCCCAATCGGAGTTACAGATCTCCGGGAATATAAGAAACGGTAAAAGGGAAGAATCCGAGAACGCGGAAATAGAGAGAGACAGAGAGACAGATCCAATCTCGGAGGGGCTCTCGCCCCTCCCATGCCATGGAGGCCAAGGAGCAGAGGGGAAACCCTTCTCCCATCTAGGGAGGAGGTCAAGGAAGAAGAAGACGAAGGGGCCCCCTCTCCCCTTCTCTTCCGGTGGCGCCGGAACGCTGCCGTGGCCATCATCATCATCACCACGATCTACCCCAACACCTCCGCCATCTTCACCAACATCTCCATCACCTTCCCTCCTCTATCTATAGCGGTCCACACTCCCGCAACCCGCTGTACCCTCTACTTGAACATGGTGCTTTATGCTTCATATTATTGTCCAATGATGTGTTGCCATCCTATGATGTCTGAGTAGATTTTCGTTGTCCTATCGGTGGTTGATGAATTGCTATGATTGATTTAATTTGCTTGTGGTTATGTTGCTGTCCTTTGGTGCCCATCATATGAGCGCGCGCATGGATCACACCATAGGGTTAGTTGTATGTTGATAGGACTATGTATTGGAGGGCAAGGGTGACAGAAGCTTCAGCCTAGCATAGAAATTGATGCATACGGGATTGAAGGGGGGCCAATATATCTTAATGCTATGGTTGGGTTTTACCTTAATGAACGTTAGTAGTTGCGGATGCTTGCTAATAGTTCCAATCATAAGTGCATGGAATTCCAAGTCAGGGATAACATGCTAGCAGTGGCCTCCCCCACATAATACTTGCTATCGGTCTAGTAAAGTAGTCAATTGCTTAGGGGCAATTTCATAACTCCTATCACCACTTTTCCACACTCTCTATACTAACTTTATTGCTTCTTTACCTAAACAGCCCCTACTTTTTATTTACGTGCACTTTATATTCTTGCAAACCTATACAAAAACACCTACAAAGTACTTCTAGTTTCATACTTGTTCTAGGTAAAGCGAACGTTAAGCGTGCGTAGAGTTGTATCGATGGTCGATAGAACTTGAGGGAATATTTGTTCTACCTTTAGCTCCTCTTTGGGTTCGACACTGTTACTTATCGAAAGAGGCTAGAATTGATCCCCTATACTTGTGGGTTATCAAGACCTTTTTCTGGCGCCGTTGCCGGGGAGCAATAGCATGGGGTGAATATTCTCGTGTGTGCTTGTTTGCTTTATCACTAAGTAATTTTTATTTGCTGTTCTTAGTTTTTTTATCTTTAGTTATGGATATGGAACACGAAATACCAAAAAAATTAGGTGTACTTGCTACTCATGGAGATGGGGAACCTCCTAAAACCCTCGATGCTGGTTATGTGAAAGATATTATGTACTACTTTAATAATCCTGAGAAAATCCCATTCAATTCTGTAATGGGAGTAACGTTGGATCAACGTGAATACTTTAGGGATTACCGCTTGACACAAAAGGGAAACTATTATGGGATCAAATTCATATATTGAATTGGTACGCTAGGCAACTATGCTTGAGATATGATTATACTTGTTGCTCTAGGATGAAGGCTCCACACCTTCCCTTTTATGCGAATTTAATGATAATAAAACCTTAGCTTCTTATGCTAATGGTATATATGGTTATTATGATGTGGAACAAATAGAAGAATTTGTTGCTTTTATGGGTGCTTATGAAATTGAATCTATGTTTAAAGAGTTTGAATATTTTAATGATTCGGTTTATAGACCTGAAAATTTAGCTATCCTTAAATATTTCTATGAGAATAATGAATACAATTCCGATATTAATGCACTTATTGAGAAAGTCTCCGCTGTCCAAGAAGAGACTAATATTTTGCAGGAGTCTATGGAAGAAGAAATTGATGAGACTGTGAGCTCATTGGATGAAAAAGATGAGAAGGAGAGCGAAGAACAAAAGGAGGAAGAGCGGATTAGCTACCCGTTCCCACCTTCTAATGAGAGTAACTCTTCAACTCATACATTGGATGAAAAAGTGATATGATGTGTTACATGCTAGATCAATGTGGCTTAGGATCAGGGTCCTGACAGCTTTGGTATCATAGCCTGACTGCCTGTAGGATTATCAAGCCAAACTGGTTGAAGTCGTGTCTAGAAATGCTTTAGTTATATAAGGGAATTGATTGTGGAAGGGAATGTAAGGCTCTTTTTACTCCTTTACCTTCTGCCCTTCTAATCTGATTCATCCTCTTGTCTTCTATGGGGATTAAGAACTAGGCTTTCTATTCTTTCTATCAGGATCACGTGTTACTAATCCGTAGACTCATAGGATTGATGGATTCAAGTCTCAGTTCAGTTCCTACTACTTTTGTGTGTTAACAGTTGGTCTCGAAACATTGATTGTGATGTTGAGTGGTTATGCCACCATTTTGCAGGATGCTTCCAAATATTTTTTGAGCAATTACAACTGTTATGCTGTCCGAGTCATCCCGGGTTTCTAAATGTTCTGGTTCATTTGCAAATCCTTTCTTTCCGTTCTCGATGTACCTTTGGGCCAGATTAACCACACTAATTGCAGAGTTGACGTACTCCGTTGCCTCGGCATATATGTTGGAGCCATTATTACGACACTAGGCTTCTTATAGGACCACTCAGTAATCTAGCAATGCTTTGTATCCCCAGTGTGATGATTCTGGCCATTATTCTCGAAAGCATCCTGTGATGCCATTTAGTTAGTAGGCATTCCATTCCTGGGTTCTTGAACCCAAGGTTCACTCTACTCATTCATGTTGGTAGTGTTTGCTAGTTCCTTTATGATATTTGTAACCTTTGCGATAGTCCCCAAGGTCTGTGGTATTTCCTTCTTCCAAATACCATGAACTGCTTATGGCAGAAGTTCTTTGAACCAAAAGATCACAACAAGAGTACCCTCGATGAGTTCCACATTCTATATTGTGGCTCTGCCGGTCCTACCTCTCTCCATGGATTATCTGGAAGAAACCTGTTGAACTTAGTTCGACATACTAATCTATGCATCCACAACTCAAAAAGTTATGTGTTCCTTGAGTTGACCCTCCTCAGCTATATTCCGACCTTCGTCTATTAATTGATAGTCAAGAGTATGCGTGCATTCATTTATCGATGCCTATTATTCTTGTGGTCCGTCAAGCTATTCCGGAATGACTGGGAGAAACAAACTCCAGTAGCTCGTCCATCTCTGGGATTGGGTCAAAGTAGTTGTATTCTACAGAAAAATGCTAATCCAGCTTTTATTTTGTTCTACCCTGGAGTATTGCCCTCTTTATGTCAGGATTGTCATAGGAATTGCACCACCTCTTATGAATTCTTGAAGTAGTGATACTTCTCACCATTATCATTCATTCCTCGGTCTCCGTGTTATTGTAACCGGAATGCCGAGAAGTGAACTATATGATGTGTGAAATCAATACTCCTAGCAATCCCATTGCTTGGTAGTTAATGGATGATATATTCATTCATAGCGTGTTGGTTACTGAACCATCATTCTAAGATTGATCGTGCTACCTAGTCCTTATTTCAGGTACACTCTTTGATCGATGAGTTAGGATTGTATTAATTCCTTGCTCTTTTGATCCTATCGTGTTGCCTTGAAAAGCAAGATTGCTCTCGAGCTTAGTAACATATCGGTGGTTTGTGATTTTCTGAATATCTTCTCGGAAGTATCACCAGGTTGACCCCTGAACGTTATGTTGAGCTCGTGATCAAGTAGGTTTCTTATAAACCACCCATTCTCCAAGACTCTGTGTTGGATACCCTGAACTAGTTGGTTAAGCTAAACAACAACTTGCAGAGTTGGAAGATAAAAGCCTGTCCGACTTAGTTCATCACTAAGGGATATCTTTGTGTGTGTGTGTTGTAGAAAGATGATATCTTCATCGATTGGTCCTCGTGATTAGTTGTTGGATCTATTGTCTTGTCAAAACTTTGATTTGAGTGTGGGCTATCGTCAAATCAAATCAGAACCAACGATGTTCGTAATGTTGTCTTAATCGTGGTTGTTTCCTCGAGCATACACCATTATATCTCTTGGTCTGACCAATGCTATCACCTTGTTCACATAATTGTGGAATTCCGCTTGTATGGAAACCTGGATGAATTGTTGTTCAGCCCATCAGCAACATTTTCATCTTCTCCATGATTCGCGTTGACCATCCAGCTAGTGTTGGAAACTTTGTGAACAATGCCTTCGTGTTCCGTTCATGAGGTATATGTTTGGATGAAAGAAGTGACTTCCTCTAACTCACGTGCATTTGGTGCAAGTTGCCGCCATGAGTTTGAGAAAGCTTGTTTTGCTTCCCCTGGAACCATCCCAAGTCAGTCATGCATATGTGCGAAGTATTCTGTGGTCTGGAGACTTGCAACCTTCATTCTATATGTATTCTTAGCACACCAAGCCACTGATTGAGTTGTTCAAGGAAAAGAAGTCTATGTTTGGGATCTAATCCATGGACTTGCGTAAAGACTTCGAAATCCTCGATGATGGTTCCCCACTTGAACTCGGTAGTGTTTTGTTGTAAGACTACTATGTGGTCATGCTTGTCTTGGACAGCGTGTTCACATGTGTGTAGCAGAACCAGCTCAGGTTTTGGAGCTTGCTGCCATAGTTCATTTCCCAAGAATCTCGCAACGTTATCTCATCGATTTGTGTTGCAACTCTTCTTTTCAGACATGTTGAGTCTGAAGTATCCTGTTACTAACCAGATCTGAATCTCAGGCAGATATGATGGTTGGAACATTACCAACATTTACATTTTGTTCCCATCTTGCACCGCCATTGTGTTAATTTCCCATGGGTTTCCCTTCTCAGTAATTGTTGTTCAGGATCATCTTCAAGAGTGGTCCTACCATGGGTCCCAACCATTTCCGATGATAAGCAAAAATCATCCATTGCATTGTCTTCAACAAGGTAGTCCACATCATCCATTCTAGTCTAAGTATGCCACTCTTTCAAACTCCGTCGAACGATCATTTGTGATTTGCCTTAGGCTGGTATGGAGAGTTTCTATGGTCTAGATATCAAAAGTAATTCTTTTTGCCACTGAAGGGAATAATTCTATGAGTAACCCCCGCCCCAAGGTGTTCCGTTATGGAATCATGGTGATTATCTCCTCGCTACTTGAAACCACGCACCATCCTTTTCAGAAATATGCATGACTGACCTCTTTCCATCACTCCTGATCCGTGTTTTATGTCTCAGATCAAGAGATGTTCTAACGTCTCACTCCATGAGTTGATCTTGAGTGCTCGATCTTCGAGGAGATCGTTTCCTATAGAGTTTCCTTCTGTCGTCATCGTGTTGGATGAAGATCTCGAAAGCAAAGACGTCAAGATCAATATGAAGCAATGAATCAACATCTTCGAGAAGGGAAGGTGGATCATGAGATCGTGTTAGCTTTGTGTCCCCTCTTTCTACTTACCTCACGTCTTGAATCTCGGGACGAGATTCTTGTTTAGTGGGGGTGAGTTGTCACATCCCTAGATTTGCTTGTAACTAGTTGCATGAAAGCACTCATGCCATCATGTTTAAATTCAAGAAAGTTGAAATGGGGGTGACAGAAACCCCCAACACCACTTAAACCAACTAGGGTTTACTAAAATCCTTTTCAGTGAACCTAAAATGCCCTTCTAAAATGTTCATCATCTTTGCCTTGGTCTAGAACCTCTGAAAAAATGGTGCACAATTTTCTAGGATAGCATAAGGTCACTGGATTAAATCATACTCTATTTGCATTTGGCCATTTAAATACTATAAAATATTTTAAATGTCCAAATAATCATAAACTAAAATGTTTATTGTTGGAAATATTCCAAACAGTGGGCATGAGAAGTTTCATGATTTTTGAGTTAGTTTTGGTATTTTAAATAAAGCCCTAAAGTTACAGAATAATAGAAAACAGAAATAAAAGAGAGAGAGAGAGAGAGAGAGAGAGAGAGAGAGAGAGAGAGAAAGCTTACCTGGCCTCCTCCTGTAGCAGCCGGCCCATCTGGCCTGTGCCAGTCATCTCCCTCCTTTCGCCAGAATGATGGGAGGCGCGTGCCCGATGCGTGCGACCACGCGCCGCGCCACCTCCTGCTTCCCACTGCTTCCCCGACGCGGCTGTGAATGCCACACACTCCTCCTCGACCCCCTCGACCTCTCCCTCGCCCTCATCCCCTTCTCTGTCTCGCCGTCTCTCCCGCAGGCTTACGCCACGGTCGCCGCCAATCGCTGCCACCACGGCCACCGGCCAGCCCTAGCCCCATGGATGTGGACCCGAGCTCCGTTTTCGTCCTCTACGTCGTCCGCTCCGAGACACCCGACACCGAACATCCTGCATCGCTGGCTACCTCATCTTCTTCCTCCTCGGGTCGTCCAGATCGACCCCACCATTCCGCCTGCATCGGACCTTCCCCAAGTCCGCTTCGACGCCCCCCTACCATCACCGTGAGCCACTGACCCGAACCACCCTCTTCCGCGCTCCGTTTGCATGCTGTAGCCACCGCTCCACCGGAGACCGAACCGCGCCGCCGCCCGAGCTTCTCACCAATGTGGCCACAGTCGTCGTAGCTCCCAACCAAGCACACCCACGTGCTCACCGCACCGCGTAGGTGCCGTAGGAACTAAGCATGCCACCCCACGGCCACCGCAGCCCCGTTCCCGAGTGTGCCCGAACTCTGGCCACCACCGAGGTCGACACCGCGCTCAACTCCGGCCACCCCAGCTACTGCCGCTTGCTGCACTGGATGCAGGAGAGATCCAGCTCCCCGCGGGTGCCCTCCTCCGCTCATTTGGGCACCGGGAGAGCGAACCCTAGCCCTCCACCGCGCCTGTTGCCACCGGTGATGAGCCGCTGGCTGGTTAGGCCCTGTTGACTAGGGGTTTGACCTACCCTCTATCAATGACAGGTGGGGCCAGACCCTTGTTGAATTAGTTTAGTTTATTCTAACTTAATTAGCCATTGTTTCACTGATATGTGGGCCCCAGCCCCACTGACAATTTAGTTAGGTTTAACTTAAGGCTAATTAACTATGTTAATTAGCTGAGTCAATGACATATGGGTCCCACATGTCAGGTTTGACCTGGACCGGCCCTGTTGACCGCTGACATCATAGTGACGTCATGCTGACGCAGTAGTTCTTTTCTGGAATTTAAATAAATCTTAAATGGTTTATTTATTTCAAAAAATGTTATAAACTTCAAAAAATCATATAAATTCAACCGTAACTCCAAATAAAATAATTTATATATGAAAAATTATCAGAAAAATCCAATCTAAACATATGTACACTTTGCATGCATGTTTGAACAACCTAAGGTTGTTGTATATGACAATTTGCATAATTGGCATTTAAATAATCACATATGGAGTTTGAATTTGAACGTTTGGTTCAAACCATCTTCATTTAATCTGGTTGCTAGTTGCATTAGCTCAATAAACATCATATTGCCATGTCACATTCATACATCATATTGTTGCATTACATTGATTGTGTTCCCTCTCGTTTGCCGGTGATTTTCCCCTCTCAGTAGATGTGGTTCCGACGATGAGTTCGATGACACCGATGAAGAACTATACTATCTTCAAAAGTGCCAGGCAAGCAAAACCCCTTGTTCATTCCGATACAATCCCACTCTCTCGCTTCTGCTCTCTTTTACTGCATTAGGACAACAACGTTTCAACTGTTACATGCTGCGGTAGTTGAACCCCTTTCCTCTGCATGACCTGTCATTGCCACAGCAAATAGATGAAACCCACTAGCATGAGTAGGAGTTGTTTGAGCCCTGATGTGCCTACTCATTCATGCTTGTTTGTCATGCCTGCTACTGCTTAGAGTTGAGTCAGGTCTGGTTCATTGGGGATGAATTGGAATGTGTGATCATGTCCTACTGTTGAGAGCTAAGTGTGTGAACACGATTTGGTAAAGGTATCAGTGAGAGGCCATGTAGGAGTACTGGTGGGTTGTCTCATTGAAGCCGTCCTCAGGAACTGAGTTCTATATTTGTGATCCATGAACAGCTACTACCACTCATTGGGATCCTTAATTGACCCTCTCGACTTATTAGCCTCCCTTGTCCTCTGTCCAGGAGTTGCAAGTAGTTTCTGGTGTTTGTAGTTGCTGGAGGTCGTGCGCAGTGCTGACCCGAGGGGTGGGCTGTAATGCGGTAGGCATGTGGCCGGGTATGTCGGGCGCCCGTTTGGTGTCTCGGAACCCTGTACACATCATTCGGGGCCGTATGTGGAAACCTCTGTCGGACTCCCTACGGATGGAACCTGAATAGGCGATAAACCTGGAGTAGGGACTTGTGTGGTTAGTCAGGTCGTGGCCGACACCCTCGCTAGGCTTCCGCTTGAAGGTTGCCGAGATACATGGCGTGTACATGGAGGTAAGTGGCGAGAGCGTGTGTGAAGAAGTACACCCCTGCAGGGTTAACATCATCTATTCGAATAGCCGTGTCCACGGTAAAGGACCTCTGGGTTTCCTGTACAGTTCATAGACAAGTGAAAGTGGATACTCTAAAACGCGCAAGATAAGCGTGAGTGCTATGGATGGCGTTCTCGTAGGGAGACGGGAGCGGATCAATAGTGGTGTATTGATATGGTGAATATGTGGACTCGTGTGCGCCACCTCAAAAGAGTTACTTGCAGTCATAGTTTAGGATAGCCACTGAGTCAAAGCTGGCTTGCTGCAGTTAAACTCCACCACCCCCTTTGTTGATACTGATGCATATGTAGCTAGTTCTGATGTAAGTATTGCTGGGTACATTTGTACTCACGTTTGCTTAATTTATGTTTTTGCAGAGAGACTTCAGTCTCGCTAGTAGTTCTGCGTGGACTTTGACATTTATCTTGTTACCTCAGCTACGATCTTGTGCCCTCGGTAGGGTCTTGTAGATAGTCAGGCTTCTCAGCCTTTTCACTTGTAGTTGTCTGTACTCAGACAAGTGAAGCTTCCGCTGGTGCTTGTTGCTTGTATGCTCTGTATGTTGGGTCACGAGACCATGTTTGTAATACTTGGCTCCGCGGAGCCTAACGAATAAATACTTGAGTCATAGAGTTATGTTGTGATGCCATGTTGTATTTGCACATATCGAGCATATTGTGTGTATGTTATTGAAATGCTTGGTATGTGTGGGATCCGACAACCTAGTTTTTATTCTTGGTAGCCTCTCTTATGGGGAAATGTCTCTTAGTGCTTCCACTAAGCCATGGCAGCTTGCTACTGCTCCGGAACACTTAGGCTGGTCGGCATGTGTCCTTCTTCGTTCCTGTGTCTGTCCCTTCGGGGAAATGTCACGTGGTGTCTACCGGAGTCCTGTTAGCCTGCTACAGCCCAGATTCTTCGGAGTCCTATTAGCCCAGCTGCTACAGCCCGGATTCACTCGCTGATGACCGACACATTCGTTGTTGGGTCATGTATGCATGTCCCTGTAAGTTAGTGCCACTTTGTGTTTACGACTAGTCATGTTGGCCCGGGTTCTCTGTCATATGGATGCTAGCGACACTATCATATACGTGAGCCAAAAGGCGCAAACGGTCCCAGGCCAGGTAAGGTGGCACCCGTGGGGATGCCGTGCATGAGGCCGCAAAGTGATATGATGTGTTACATGCTAGATCAATGTGGCTTAGGATCGGGGTCCTGACATTGAGGTACATGATTTCCGGAGTTTCTTGGTTATGTGTTGACGGATGGATACAGTGGAGCATAGGGCTTGTTAGTTGTGTGATATATAATGTGCCTCCCTATATCCCCAACAACAGATTGCATAACTAGAAAGTGTCGGGAGTTTATAGGTGGGAATTCAAGTAGCTCTAGTATTTCTTCCCGCAGATATTTGGTTTGTGATTGGGTGATCCTTACCACTTATTTGTTCCAGTTGTACCTTGTTGTTTCATTCATCAACCTTTATCTAAGTGGCTTCTCACCTTAATGGTCGTGTGATGTTAACTTTGGAATTCATTCGTTCAATCTCTGTTTGAATGTTTATTGTGAAGACTATATGTTGCAATTTCTATCCATTGATTTAGCTTGTCTATCTGCCTATCAAGATTCTAATGGATGTTACCCTCTTCAGGATGGCTCGTCCAACACGTATGAATCCGAACCGCAATGATGGGAGTCAGGCAAACCCTCCACCTCCGCCACCACCTCCGCCTCCGGAGGCATGGCAAGTTGTCATGGCAGCCACCAACGCCAACACCCAGATGCTTTTGCAACACTTGCAAGAGCACAACCAAGGCCAAGGCAACGAAGGGAATCAAGGTCAAGGGTAGTTCAACAATCAGCCCCAGTTTGCTACCCTCAACCAGTTCCTTGCAAATTAGCAAAAGTCTTTCAGCAACTATGCCGAGGCCACGGACGTCGATGATTGGCTCATGGACATCAGCAAGCATTTTGAATGTAGCAATGTCAGGCCTGAGGACTATGTCAAGTTCACTTCTTTTCAGCTCAAGGACCAAGCTGCTAATTGGTATCAACAATACAAATATTCCAGAGGAGGTCGAGTGATTACCTGGGATGACTTCTGCCGAGATTTTAAAGCTCATCACATTCCAACAAGTGTTGCTGAGAGAAAGTGTGAGGAGTTCCGCAGTCTCAAGCAAGGAAGCATGTCCATTTATCAATACAACATTCAGTTTCAGAAAATTGCTCGCTTCACAAGGTAGGATGTTCTTGATGAAAAGAGCATGACCTATCACTTCACGGGTGGCCTCAGAGAAGATCTGCAGTTATCTCTCATTCTTGTTGAGCCAAGTTTGATCAATTCTATAACATGGCACTCAAGCAAGAAGGTGCTCAGCTCAAGTGTGAGGCTTCAAAAAAGAGAATCAAGGATGAAGTTTAGTATTATTCTTCCTCACAAGTGGCAGCTAAGCAACAGAAGTTCAGGCTTCCTCCTCCTCTGTTTCGTCAACCTACCAGTAGAAGAACAAAGCTGGCCGTGGATCTTCCCACCCACCCAACCCAGGCTATCAGAACAAGTCTCAGACTCAAGCTCCAAGGTCAAGTGCTCCTCCTTCTTATCACCGTTCGCTCTCACAGGTCACTTGCAACAAGTGTCAGCAGAAAGGTCACTATGCAAACAAGTGGTTCAACCAAAGGCGCCTTCCGCCTCCTCCTCCTGTGAGGTCTTCAAGCAGTGCATTGGTCAAGCATGAATGTAGCTCAAGCAGAGGATTCTTCAGAAGTGATCATGGGTAGTCTTCCAGTTAATGATATTCCTGCAAAAGTTCTATTTGATACTGGTGCATCTATTTCATTCATATCAATACCTTTTGCATCCATGCACAATTTGCATGTTGTGGATCTGCCTAAGCCGATAGCGGTTTCCTCTCCGGGTTTGTTCATGAATACCAAAATGATGGCTCCGGATGTTTCCATCAAGATGGGCAACTATAAATTTATGTCTTCTCCAATGGTCCTTGGCAACTCTGATATTGATCTAATTCTCGGCATGGATTGGATTTCTAAGCACAAGGCTAAACTTGATTGTTTGGCCAGGGAGATTCAATTGACACACTCTTCTGAGGATGTGTTCATCTATGTCGCTCGTGATGAAACCATTCGATTGTTCTCTCTCAATGAGAAGGGCGAGCTAGACGCCATTTTTTAGATTCCAGTCGGTTGCGAGTACCAAGATGTCTTTCCAGAAGAGCTTCCAGGAATGCCTCCTCACCGACCAGTTGAGTTCGTTATTGATCTTGAGCCTGGTACTGAACCCATTTGCAAGCGTCCATTCAAGCTTGGACCAAAGGAGCTGAAGGAATTGAAGAAACAGCTCGATGAACAAGAGCGTCTGGGTCTGATCAGACGGAGTTCATCTCTGTGGGGTTGTGGTGTTCTTTTTGTCCAGAAGAAGGATGGCACGGACCGACTTTGCGTCGATTACCGTCCATTGAACAAGAAGACAATCAAGAACAAGTATCCACTTCCCAACATAAATGAGCTATTCAAGCAACTTAAAGGTGCAAAAGTGTTTTCTAAGCTTGACCTCCATATGGGTTATCATCAGATTCGCATTCGTGAACAAGTTATCCCTAAGACAACATTCAGAACAAGTTTTGGTTCTTATGAATATACTGTCATGTCTTTCAGCCTTGTCAATGCTCCTCCAACGTTCTCTCGCATGATGAACTTCATCTTCAACCCCTACACAAATGAATTCGTCCCGGTGTATCTCAATGATATCTTGGTGTTCTCCAAGAATAAGAAGGATCATGCCAAGCATTTGCAATTGGTGCTTGACAAGCTCAGAGAGTATCAATTCTATGCAAAGTTTTCCAAATTTGAGTTTTGGCTTGAGGAAGTTCTTTACCTTGGCCACATCATCTCCTCCAAGGGCATTGCTGTTAATCCGGAGAAGGTTACTGCAATTGTGAATTAGGAGCCTCCTTAGAATGTCAAGCAGCTCTGTAGTTTCCTTGGTCTTGCAAGCTATTACCGAAGATTCATTGAGAATTTCTCAAAGATTGCAAAGCCTCTTTCCAACCTCCTCCAGAAGCATGTCAAGTATGTCTGGACTCCTGAGTCTGACGTTGCTTTCAACACTCTCAAAGAGAAGCTAGTCTCAGCTCCTGTTTTAACTCCTCCTGATGAATCCAAGCCATTCGAAGTTTTCTATGATGCCTCATTGCAAGGTCTCGGTGCCGTGTTAATGCAAGAGAAGAAAGTTGTGGCTTATATCTCTCGTCAGTTGAAGCCCAATGAAAGGAACTACCCCACTCACGATCTTGAGTTAGCGGCAGTTGTCCATGCATTAATAAGATGGATACATCTCTTGTTGGGAAGGCAAGTGGATATTTTCACCGATCACAAGAGCCTCAAGTATATCTTCACTCAACCCAACCTCAACCTCAAGCAAACTCGTTGGGTCGATATGATTCAAGAGTACAATCCAAGTATTGAATATACTCCAGGCAAGGCCAATGTGATTGCAGATGCTTTGAGAAGAAAGGCTTACTGCAACAGCTTAATTCTCAAGCCATTCCAACCGGATCTTTGTGAAGCTTTCCACAAGCTCAACCTCCAAGTTGTTCATCAAGGTTTTCTTGCCAACCTTCAAGTCACTCCTACTTTGGAAGATCAAATTCGTGAGGCACAACTCCTTGATACCATGCTGAAGAAGGTGAAACGTGGTATTGCCAAGGGCTTACCCAAATACAAGTGTTATCACATTGATGACAAGGACACCTTATTCTTTGAGGACCAGATTATGGTTCCTAAAGGAGATCTAAGGAAGGTCATAATGAACGAAGCGCACAATTCTCTTCTTTCCATTCATCCAGGCAGTTCAAAGATGTACCATGACCTCAAGCAGTCGTATTGGTGGACTCGAATGAAGCAAGAAATTGCTCAATTCGTGAATGAATGTGATGTTTGTCGAAGGGTGAAAGCAGAACACCAACGACCAGCTGGTCTCCTCCAACCTCTTGCTATTCCAGAATGGAAGTTTGATCATATCAAAATGGACTTTTTCACTGGATTTCCCAAGTCCAAGAGTGGGAATGATGCTATCTTTGTTGTCATC
This sequence comes from Triticum aestivum, assembly GCF_018294505.1. Taxonomy (NCBI): domain Eukaryota; kingdom Viridiplantae; phylum Streptophyta; class Magnoliopsida; order Poales; family Poaceae; genus Triticum; species Triticum aestivum. The sequence continues at coordinate 364,392,460 of NC_057794.1, forward strand.
GATAAGCTTACAAAAGTGGCTCATTTCCTTCCAATCAAAGAATCTATCACAATAGCTCAATTGGCAGAGCTACAAACCTCCAGAATTGTCTCGTTGCATGGTATTCCACAATTGATCTCTTCAAACCGCGGAAGCATTTTCACTTCTAAGTTCTGAGACTCCTTCCAGAAGGCCATGGGCACCAGTATTCGCTTCAGCACAGCTTTCCATCCTTAAACAAATGGCCAAATCGAGCGAGTCAATCAAATCCTCGAAGACATGCTCAGGGCTTGTGTCATCTCTTTTGGTATGAAGTGGGAAGATTGGCTCCCATATGCCGAGTTCTCCTACAACAACAGCTTCCAAGCAAATTTGGGCAAGGCCCCATTTGAAATTCTTTATGGCAGAAAGTGTTGTACTCCTCTCTATTGGTCCGAGACTGGTGAACGCCAACTTCTTGGCAACGACTTGATCACAGAAGCTGAATAAATGTGTAAAGTCATCCGTGAAAATCTCGAAGCCGCGCAATCGCGCCAGAAGAGTTACTATGATAGCAAGCACCATGACTTAGCTTTCGAGATCGGAGACCATGTCTACCTCCGCGTCTGTCCAATGAAAGGCACTCGACACTTCGGTATCAAAGGGAAGCTTGCCCTGAGATACGTGGGTCCTTTCAAGATCATTGGCAAAAGAGGTGACCTCGCCTATCAACTCGAGCTTCCGTCCAACTTCGCAAATGTGCACAATGTGTTTCACGTGTCACAGCTTCGCAAGTGCTTCAAGACGCCTGAGCACACTATCAACTTCAAAGAGATTGATCTCCAAGAAGATTTGTCTTATCATGAGCATCCTATTGCCATTCTTGAAGAAACCGAGCGCACAACTCGCAACAAGTCGATCAAATTCCTGAAAGTCAAGTGGTCGCACCATTCTGACTGAGAAGCCACCTGGGAACGTGAGGATCACCTCCATTCAGAATATCCAGAGTTCTTTCAGTCCTAGATCTAGGGACAAGATCCTCTTGTAGTGGTGGAGTGTTGTAACGCCCCGGATGTAACTTTCCATAATTGTAACTCCAACTCTTGCCATTTCCGGCTATGTGAAATGATATTTCCTTTGGGTTGGGTTTTTGTCATTCGTTTTGCACTTTGTTCATGTCATGCATTTCATCTCATGTCATCATGTGCATCTCATTTGCACCCGTGTTCATCTCACGCATCCGGTCATTTTCCCCGGTCCATTTCACAATTCGACACTCCCACATGCACCCGTTGCACCCCTCAAATCTCGTTTCATGAGAGGGAGAAAAATGTTCTCGGAATGGGTCGAGATTTATCGAGTGGCCTTGGTACATCACCGGCAGGCCGCCTGTCAAATTTCGTTCCATTTGGGGGTTGTTTGATGCCCCAACGGCTAACCGGGTAGCCGTAAAAGCCCCTCTCTCTTTGCAGCCCAACACCCCTCCAAAACAGCCCCTAGCCCATCTAAACTCCTTCCATGCTCTCCGTCGTTGGATCATGAATGTGTGGGCGAAAACCGCACCTCATTTGGACTCTCCTAGCTCCCCCTACCTATAAAAAGGCTTCTCCCCACGAAATTTAAGCAAACCCTAGTCCACCCTCTCCTCCGCACCGCGGGACGTGTCCGCCACCGCCGGACACGCCCGCGCCGCCACTCGTGGCCACTCCTAGGCCGACACATGGCCTGTGCCACCGCCCACCGCCGCCGGCCTGCCCGCCCTGGGCCGGATCGGGCCCGAGCTCCCCGCGCCCGCAGCGCCACCCACCAAGCTCGACGCGCCTCGCCTCCACCGCTCGTCGCCTTCCCACGCCGCCGCCGTCGCCCAATGCGCCACCGACCGGAGCCGCGCCGCCCCGCCGTCCCGTCGTCGGTCTCCTCCGCGCCGTCCTTCTCCGGCGAGATCTACTCCGGCCATCCTCGGATTCCACGTCGAAATCCTAGATCTGAAGGGGTAAAAAAATCCTCTAGTCCTGGAATTCTAACATTATGTGCCCATGTTCAGCATGTCATATCTCCATGCTCATAGCTCCGATTTGCGTATATGATATATCAAAATGTTCGTCTCGTGATGCTCTTCATTATAGTGTCATTTGCATGCATGTTAATGTCCACATTGATGCCTTAATCCTCGTTGCAGAAGTGCTATAAGATGTTGCCTGCTGGAATTTATCATAACTTGCTGATTTGGCATTTTCATTGCATTTTGTGTGTGCATCCTATGAGCATGATGTCTACATATTTTAGGAGTTCCTCCATGCCATCGTTGCAGTGGTGCAAGCCTTGTATTTTTATGAGATATGTTGTGACTATCACAAGCATGCAAAATAGGCTATGTGATGCTGCTGATTTCAGACACTTGGTATATTTTGCTAAGTCTTTTCCTGTTACATTTTGATGCCATGTTGTCTTGTTGCTACCAGTAGATCCATGCACATTTTGAGGGAGTTCAGTGAGAGTATTTTGAAGATGTGGTATTGCTTTATCCATTCATGCCTCTGGTTGTAATTATGGAGTAGTGTAGCATGTCATTTACATGCTCTACTTTTGCTAAATATTGTTCCTGGCAGTTTGTTAACATGAAGTTCATTTTTTCCATGTGTGTTGCTAGTGATGCATGTACCCTATGAACTTGCTCTTGCCATGCTTAGGTTCATAAATATGTCTACTTACTGTTGGTTACCTTGATATGCCATGAAATGCTTTGTGGTGAGCGGCATGAGCTTGCAAAGTTGCTATCATGAATCTATTTCTGCCATGCTCTGTTTTTCTTCTAAGTCTGAAACTGATCATATCACTTGTCATGTTTGCATTGATGCTACCATCTTGTCTATGCATCTTTGGTTAAAGTTCAGTAAGGGAGTTTTGTTCTTGGCCTTTAGTACTAGCATGCCATGCCTTTTTGCCATGATATGTTCCTGTAGCATGTTGTTTGCTAGCTCTAAACATTGCTACCTGATGTTGTTTTGACATATTTAGTATTTTCACTAAGTCTGTAACCTGATTGTTATTTGCATTTTCGCCATGCTATTTTAAGCTTGATCTGGTGAGTTCTAGCAGGAGCTCAGTGTTCATGATTTGTCGAGCTTCACCTGTACTTTAATGCCATGTGCTTTGTTGCTATGTTGGAGTGCTGTAGCATACTTTCTTGCTGCATCTTAAGTGCCATGATGCTGTTAAGCGCAGTTTTGCATCATTCATGCTTCGCTTGTCATTTGCAAACCGTGCATGCGTTTCGGTGATCCTTACATCAATTTTGACAGAAATCACCCCATCTTTCCAGCGGCATACTTGGTTTGCCAAGTTGATGCCTTGATCGTCCTTTACCCTTCTGGAGTACCCATATGCATTGCACGTCATACCTTGCATATCATGCCATGTCTTGCACCATGTTGCTTGTGAAGTGCACGTTCATTGATTGTTGTTCCTTTGCTTGTGTTCTTGCTTTGGGTAGAGACGGGAGACGAGTTCGTGAACGAGGAACCTGTTGAGTACGCTAACGAGGAGCAAGCTTTAGACAACTCTGAGAACTTTGCAGGCAATATGACCATTACCCTCAATATCACTTCTATCTTTGCTTGCTAGTTGGTCATTCTATCGCTATGTCGCGCTACCTACCACTTGTTATATCATACCTCCCATATTGCCATGTCAAGTCTCTAACCCACCTTCCTAGCAAATCGTTGTTTGGCTATGTTACCGCTTTTGCTCAGCCCCTCTTATAGCGTTGCTAGTTGCAGGTGCCTTGCAGGTTGTTCCAAGTTGGAACATGGATATGTTGGGATATCACAATATCTCTTATTTAATTAATGCATCTATATACTTGGTAAAGGGTGGAAGGCTTGGCCTTTTGCTCGGTGTTTTGTTCCACTCTTGCCGCCCTAGTTTCTGTCATACCGGTGTTATGTTCCTTGATTTTGCGTTCCTTACCCGGTTGGGGTTATGGGACCCCCTTGATAGTTTGATTTGAATAAAACTCCTTCAGCAAGGCCCAACCTTGGTTTTAACATTTGCCTAACAACAACCTAAACTTTTCCCTAGGGAGTTATAAACCCGAGGGTCATCTTTATTCACCCTCGGGCCAGTGTTCCTCTGAGTGCTGGTCCAACCTGGGCGATGTCCGGTGCCCCCTGGGCAACCAGGGTCTCAGCCAACCTGACATCTTGCCCATCCAGTGTGCCCTGAGAACGAGATACGTGCGACTCCTATCCGGATTTGTCGGCACATCGGGCGGTCTTGCTGGTCTTGTTTTACCATCGTCGAAATGTCTTATAATCGGGATTCCGAGACTGATCGGGTCTTTTTGAGAGAACGAATATCCTTCGTTGACCGTGAGAGCTTGTGATGGGCTAAGTTGGGACACCCCTGCAGGGTATAAACTTTTTGAGAGCCGTGCCGGTGGCTATGTGGCAGATGGGAATTCATTAATATCCGGTTGTAGAGAACTTGACACTTGACTTAATTAAAATGAATCAACCGCGTGTGTAGCCGTGATGGTCTCTTTTCGGCGGAGTCCGGTAAGTGAACATGGTTTGGGTTATGTTTGATCATAAGTAGTTCAGGATCACTTCTTGATCACTTCTAGCTTCACGTCTGTTGCATAGTTTCTCTTCTTACTCTTGTATTCGTATGTTAGCCACCATATTTGCTTAGTGCTAGCTGCAACTCCACCTCATTACCTTATCCTACCCATAAGCTTAAATAGTCTTGATCTTGCAGGTTTTGAGATTGCTGAGTCCGTGTGACTCGCAGATACTACCAAAATAGTTGCAGGTGCCGATGATGCCAGTGCAGGTGATGCTACCGAACTCAAGTGGGAGTTCGACGAGGACCTTGGTTGTTACTATGTTCCGTTTCCTGATGATCAGTAGTGGAGCCTAGTTGGGACGATCGGGGATCTAGCATTTGGGGTTATCTTCTTTTCATTTTAATTTGTCCGTAGTCGGACTATGTGTGTACTCTGAATGATGTATGAGCTATTTGATCATTGTGTGACACGGCGATTGTAAGCCAACTCTATTTATCCCTTTCTTGTTCATTATATGGGATTGTGTGAAGATGACCCTTCCCGCGACAAAACCAACATGCGGTTATGCCTCTAAGTCGTGCCTCGACACGTGGGAGATATAGGTGCATCTTGGGCATTACACACATCGACTTTGGAACCATTTCCCACGCGCATCGTCACCTCGTCCTTAGCCAATATTCGCTCAATCCGCAGCCCATGTTTCGAGTTGCAAATATTAGCAACAGAACCAGTATCAAATACCCAGGCGCTATTGTGAGCATTCGTAAGGTACACATCAATAACATGTATATCTAACATACCTTTCACTTTGCCATCCTTCTTATCCGCCAAATACTTGGGGCAGTTCCGCTTCCAGTGACCAGTCCCTTTGTAGTAGAAGCACTCAGTCTCAAGCTTAGGTCTAGACTTGGGCTTCTTCACTTGAGAAGCAAGTTGCTTGCCGTTCTTCTTGAAGTTCCCCTTCTTCCCTTTGCCCTTCTTATTGAAACTAGTGGTGTTGTTGACTATCAACACTTGATGCTCCTTCTTGATTTCTACTTCCGCAGCCTTTAGCATTGCGAAAAGCTCGGGAATTGTCTTATCCGTCCCTTGCATATTATAGTTCATCATGAAGCTTTTGTAGCTTGGTGGCAGTGATTGAAGAACTCTATCAACGACACTATCATCAGGAAGATTAACTCCCAGTTGAGTCAAGTGGTTGTGGTACCCAGACATTCTAAGTATATGTTCACTGACAGAACTATTCTCCTCCATTTTGCTGCTATAGAACTTATTGGAGACTTCATATCTCTCAATTCGGGCATTTGCTTGAAATATTAACTTCAACTCCTGGAACATCTCATATGCTCCATGATGTTCAAAACATCGTTGAAGTCCCGATTCTAAGCAGTATAGCATGGCACACTGAACTATCGAGTAGTCATCAGCTTTGCTCTGCCAGACGTTCATAACATCTAGTGTTGCTCCTGCAGCGGGCTTTGCACCTAGCGGTGCTTCCAAGACATAATTCTTCTATGCAGTAATGAGGATAATCCTGAAGCTACGGACCCAGTCTGTGTAATTGCTACCATCATCTTTCAACTTAGATTTCTCTAGGAACGCATTAAAATTCAATGGAACAACAACACGGGCCATTTATCTACAACAACATAGACATGCAAAATACTATCATGTACTAAGTTCATGATAAATTGAAGTTTAATTAATCATATTACTTAAGAACTCACACTTAGATAGACATCCCTCTAATCATCTAAGTGATCACGTGATCCATATCAACTAAACCATGTCCAATCATCACGTGAGATGGAGTAGTTTTCGATGGTGAACATCACTATGTTGATCATATCTACTATATGATTCACCCTCGACCTTTCGGTCTTAGTGTTCCGAGGCCATATCTGCATATGCTAGGCTTGTCAAGTTTAACTTGAGTATTCTTCTTGTGCAAAACTGGCTGGCACCCATTGTGTTGGGGATATGATTACTGGAGGTAAACCGGCTAGGAGTGGCCGGGTTAGCTCCACGAGGGTAGAGGCCTATGAAGACATGAAGGTGGTGGCGCTTTACGAAGGCCCAAGGCCCAAAGGCGGGTTAAAGCCTGTAGATGTAAACCGATGTTGTCATGTAACTTGTATTATAAGTTAGAAGAATAGAGACCGAGCCGTACACATCTATGATCCGGCCTTGGGACTCTGTAAACCGGCGGGTGTCAACCTATGTATATAAAGGGACGACCGCCACGGTTTGAGGACAAAAAAACAACAACTCGAGAGCCAGGCAAAGCGGATTCGCTCCCTAGTCATCGAAACCCTAGCAATACCAATCACAACTAGACGTAGGCTTTTACCTTCATCGAAGGGGCCGAACTAGTATAAAACTCCTCGTGTCCCCTTGTCCGGTTTAACCCCTTTGAGCTAACCCGTAGCGATGGCTCCACGACTAAGTCCTTTCACGAGTACATCTGCCGTGACAAACCCACGACAGTTAGCGCCCACCAGGGGGCTATCGCACGATGGTTTCGAGTTCTTGAAGGGCAGCTTAGATGGACTCAAGGGATACGCTGTGCGCCGGATGATGAAGAGTCATCGCGGCAAGCTCTACATCGACGACGTAGGATGGGGCCCCGAAGCCGGTTCAATCGAATATGGGTACCGGGTCCCCTTTGGTGGGATTCACGTCTTCATCGGAAAGATCGGCGAACCGGGCCCTAAGCCAGACACCTGCACCGACATCATCGAGACGGCTCAGCGCGTGATACGTCCATTTTGCATCATGCTTTTATATCGATATTTATTGCATTATGGGCTGTTATTTCACATTATGTCACAATACTTATGGCTATTCTCTCTTATTTTACAAGGTTTACATAAGGAGGGAGAATGCCGGCAGCTGGAATTCTGGGCTGGAAAAGGAGCAAATATTAGAGACCTATTCTGCACAACTCCAAAAGTCCTGAAACTCCACGGAATACCTTATAATAAATAATGAAAAATCCTCGCCAAAGATGAAGACCAGGAGCCCACACCCTTTCCACGAGGGTAGGGGGTGCCCCCCCCAAGGGCGCGCCCCCTACCTCGTGGGCCCCCTGGTGGCTCTCCGGTGACCACCTTCTGCTATATGAAGTCTTTCGTCGAGAAAAAACCAGAAGCCACCTTTTGGGACGAAACTCCGCCGCCACGAGGCGGAACCTTGGCGGAACCAATCTAGGGCTCCGGCAGAGCTGTTCTGCTAGGGAAACTTCCCTCCCGGAGGGGGAAATCATCGCCATCGTCATCACCAACGCTCCTCTCATCGGGAGAGGGCAATCTCCATCAACATATTCATCAGCACCATCATCTCAAAACCCTAGTTCATCTCTTGTATCCAATTCTTGTCTCCAAGTCCGGGATTGGTGCTAGTAGGTTGCTAGTAGTGTTAATTACTCCTTGTAGTTGATGCTAGTTGGTTTAATTGGTGGAAGATCATATGTTCAGATCCTTTATGCATATTATTACCCCTCTGATTGTGAACATGAATATGCTTTGTGAGTAGTTACGTTTGTTCATGAGGACAAGGGAGAAGTCTTGCTATTAGTAGTCATGTGAATTTGGTATTCGTTTGATATTTTGATGAGATGTATGTTGTCTAACCTCTAATGGTGTTATGTGAACGTCGAATACATAACCTTCACCATTATTTGAGCCTAGAGGAAGGCATTGGGAAGTAATAAGTAGAATATGGGTTGCTAGAGTGACAGAAGCTTAAACCCTAGTTTATGCGTTGCTTCGTAAGGGGCTGATTTGGATCCATATGTTTCATGCTATGGTTAGGTTTACCTTAATACTTTTGTTGTAGTTGCGGATGCTTGCAATAGAGGTTAATCATAAGTGGGATGCTTGTTCAAGTAAGAACAGCACCCAAGCACTGGTCCACCCACATGTCAAATTATCAAAGTACCGAACGCGAAGCATATGAACATGATGAAAACTAGCTTGACGATATTCCCATGTGTCCTCGGGAGCGCTTTTCCTTATATAAGAGTTTTTTCAGGTTTGTCCTTTGCTACAAAAAGGATTGGGCCACCTTGCTGCACTTTATTTACTTTTGTTACTTGTTGCTCGTTACAAATTATCTCATCACAAAACTATCTGTTACCACTTATTTCAGTACTTGCAAAGAATACCTTGCTGAAAACCGCTTATCATTTCCTTCTGCTCCTCGTTGGGTTCGACACTCTTACTTATCGAAAGGACTACGATAGATCCCCTATACTTTTGGGTATTCAAGACTCTTTTCTGGCGCCGTTGCCGGGGAGTGAAGCGCCTTTGGTAGGTGGAATTTGGTAAGGAAAAAATTTATATAGTGTGCTGAAATTTAGTGTCACTTGTTACTATGGAAAGTAATCCTCTGAGGGGCTTGTTCGGGGTATCTTCACCCCGACCAGTAGAGCAAAGAGTTGCTCCACAACCTACTGAACCTATTGAAAATGAAATTCCTTATGAGTATCCTTCGGGTATGATAGAAAAATTGCTAGCTAATCCTTTTACAGGAGATGGAACAAAGCATCCTTATGAACACCTAATATATGTGGATGAAGTTTGTTGATTATTTAAGCTTGCAGGTATACCCGATGATGTTGCTAAGAAGAAGGTCTTCCCTTTATCTTTGAAGGGAGACTCATTGACATGTTATAGGCTATGTGATGATACGAGATCATGGAACTATAGAAGATTGAAATTGGAATTTCATCAAAAGTATTACCCTATGCATCTTGTTCATCGTGACCGCAATTATATATATAATTTTTGGCCTCGCGAAGGAGAAAGCATCGCTCAAGCTTGGGGGAAGCTTAAATCAATGTTATATTCATGCCCCAATCATGAGCTCCCAAGAGAAACAATTCTTCAAAAAAATTATGCTCGGCTTTCTGAAAATAATCGCACCATGCTCGATACTTCTTGTGCTGGCTCTTTTATGATGAAGACTATTGGATTTAGATGGGATTTATTGGATAGAATTAAACGCAACTCTGAAGATTGGGATCTCGACAAAGGTAAGGAGTCAAGTATGACACCTAAGTTTGATTGTGTTAAATCTTTTATGGATACCGATATTTTCCGTAAGTTTAGCACTAAATATGGACTTGATTCTGAGATAGTAGATTCTTTCTGTGAATCTTTTGCTACTTATGTTGATCTCCCTAAGGAGAAGTGGTTTAAATATCATCCTCCCATAGAAGTAAAAGTAGCTGCACCAATTAAAGTTGAAGAAAAGACTGTCACTTATAATGATCCTATTGTTCCTACTTGTTATGTTGAGAAATCACATTTCCCTGTTAGGATAAAGGATCATGCTAAAGCTTCAACTCTGGTTCGTAAAAGCAATATTAAAACATATACACCTCCTGAGAAAGTTAAAGTAGAACCTAATATTGCTATTGTTAAAGATCTCTTGTCTGATAATAAAGATGGGCATGTTATTTACTTCTGTAATGAAACTGCTAGAATTGCTAAACCCCGTGATACAGATAAACCTAGACCTGTGTCGGGGAAACTGATCCACGAACACCTATGGGGATCGGCGGACCGAACCCCTTCGGTTCGGTGAGGGCGGAGGTTGAACAAAGAGCAGATCGAGGCAGTACACGCGGGCGGTTTTACCCAGCTTTGGGCCGCACGGATGCGTAAAACCCTACTGCTGCTTGTTTGTGTGTATTCTATCTTTGCTCAGGAGCGATTGACGCTATCAGACTAAGCGTGGGAGTGTTTCTGGTGTTTCGAATGAGCCGAACCGGCCGAACCTCCTCTACGTTGCGCCTGGGCCTCCTTTTATACTTTCAAGGGGTCACCGACAGGTGGCAACGTAGACTAGAAGGGTAAAAATAGAAAAGGACGCGGTAGGTGCAGCTACCGCTACTGTGGATACAATGCACCCTACCTAACTCTGACGGCAGGGGACAAGGGCATTAAATGCCTGTCTGAGTCTCCTAAACAGTGCAAAAGGTGACCGTTAGGAGCGCCACCGTTTGCCACGATGGGCTTCTCTTCATCTCCGCTGGCCACCACGTACCCCTAGTTGCACGGCCTCCTGCCACATGTGCTTGGGAGAGTCCTAGAGCGACACGTTAGCAGGTGTGCTGGAGCGCGGGCACGAAGTGGGGGTTTCCCGCGGCAAGCTCCTTGCCGCGGCCATCGTCTTGTCGCGTCCGGAAGCTTGTCGCTCGCCGGATCTTGCCGGGATGCAGGGCGCGTCGCGGCAAGCTTTCTTGGTATGCCTTGAGTGGCCTTCCCGGCAAGCTCCTCTTGCCGGGGTCTTGTCTCTTCCCGGCAAGATCCTCTTGCCGAGGCCTTGGTTGGCCTTCCCGGCAAGCTCCTCTTGCCGGGGCCTTGGCTCTTCCCGGCAAGATCCTTTTACCGGGGCCTTGGTTGGCCTTCCCGGCAAGCTCCTCTTGCCGGGGTCTTGTCTCTTCCCGGCAAGATCCTCTTGCCGGGGCCTTGGTTTGTGTACTTTGTTCTTGAATGGTCTTCAAGGGAACCACAGAGGGTCTTGGCGGTCACCCGGCAAGCCTTGCCGCGGGGTGCTGCAACTGCCCGTGCACGAGTTCGGGATACTAGGGTACCCCTACTCTAGTACACTGACAGGAGCCCCCGGGCCTGGGCCATACACGGTGCCGAGCGCTGTTGGGCCAGGCCCAAAACAGTGCACGGGCACGCGCGGCCTAGGTCACGCCGCATATCTCTCCGCTCCCGCTGCGCACGCCTAGAACGGCACGCGTCAAACGCGACGTCGTGGATGACGCGGGCGGCGTGCGCGGGGCCAAGCTCCTCGAGCATGCGTTAGGCCACGATGATGAGGACGGTTCATGCCCTCCTCCCTGAACGGAGGTAGGCGTGGGGGCGTGGTGCATTTACTGGACGGGGCCGGTGCGCGGTTTTCGGGACGCCCACTCCCCGCGATCACGGGGCGGAGCGAGGCCGCTTCATCTGTCGCCTTGGTTCTGCATCCCCGCCACGTGGTTTCCATGCGCTTGGGGTCACGGGCGGTGGAAGTGGGGAACTGGGCCGTCGCGAGCAGAGGCAGCGGGTTGGCCCCGACTCCCTGCTCTTCCCATGCCTTGATTCGCTGAGCGGGGCGGCCGAGCCCCCACCTCGCTCCTTTATAAAGAGCGGGAGGGGAGCACAAAAACCCGCACTCTCTCATCTCCTCCTTTCTTCAGCTTCTGCTCCCCTTTCTCTCATCCGCCATGGAGAAAGGGAACCCAGGCCCTTCGTCGGTGGCGGCGAGGGTCGCCGCCATACAGCGCATCTCTCCCTCTTCCGCGCCCGTAGTGGCAGAGCCAGCCATAAGGGGAAGAGGGAGGGGGCGAGGTCGCGGACGAGGTTGAGGACGAGGTCGAGGCGCTCGGGGAAGAGGCGGGCGGGGCGGCGCGCCAGCTTCACCTCCGCCCGCGGCTCCTCCCCCCACGGCGGTCCATATAGGGGACGACCCTTGCGAGTTCTTCGTCAAGCTGCACCGGGCGCCTCGTCGTCGCCTCTGGCTCCCAGCTCTGTTTGCGAGCGCGATGGAGTTGGACCCGCCCGAGACGCTGAGACTACACATGAGGGGCTGTGGGATCAGCGGCACGCGAGTCCGCGTTGTATTCCCAGCCCCTAATGTGATGTATCTTGACCGAGGGTGGAAGACGTTCGCCCGTATCCACAGCTTGATGGAGGGGTTTACCCTCCATTTTAAGTTGATGGAGGGCGATCTCCTCTCCGTCAAGGTCTTCGGGTGCTTCGGCACTCGGGCGAAGTGCTGCGTGGACAGCTCCTCCGATAGCGAAGACTCCTCCTCGAGCGAGAGTGACGAGGAGGAGAGCGACAGCAACGATGAGGGTAGCGGGCGGCAGGGTGGCGGGTCCGACTAGGCGTCGGGCGCCACTTTGCGCGGCATCGGCGACCCCATCATCCGCGTCGCCGGCTTCTTGAACTCCCCGGGGTCGTCTCCTTGGGCGGCTGGCGTAGGGAGGCTGTAGAAGGGGAAGAGGGCTGGTGACAAGGCCGTCAGGTCAGAGTACGAGGGCGTGGTGCCCTCGACAGCGTGCTGACGTCCTGCCGCCCCGTCTTCGAGCCCCGCTTCCAGCGCCGCCATCGCCGTCCAGCCTTCGGACGGCCCCCGGGATGTTCTCTTGGTGTCTTCTGGCACCCGTAGCTCGCCTAGGCGCTCCTTTTGCCCTTTTCGCCTCCTTGACCTGCCTCCTGAGGAGAGGGACAGGAAAGGGATTACGGGCATCTTATCTTTTTAATTTGTAAGCCTTCGGGCCTTAGCTGTATCTAAAACTTGTAATCCCCTCTTTCATGTTTTTCATCCTCTATGGACTGTACCTGAGTGGGATGTTTTTTTAATGAAAAGGGGATGCTTGCCGGGTTATTTGTCTCGCGAGTTGAACCCACGCCAAGGAGCAAATCCTTGGTATCCCTCGGACAGACATTTCATCTCCCGGCAACAGGCCCTGCCGCCTTCCCACGTCGCTCGACCTTTCTCACGCTTTTGACGGAGGCAGGAACGAGGTGGGTGCGGTCTCCTCGTTTCATCCCTTTGCTGCCGCGACTACGACCAAACTTGGCCCCGAGAACGAGCCCCAGGGCCTAGAGTTGAGGGAGCACGGCAGTTTTCGGGAAGAAACGTGGTTTCGCATTCCCCAGTCCATAAGAGGATGCATGATGAGGGATAAAATACTTATCTGATATTGCCGCCCCCGGCAACTCTGGTTTGCCGTGGACGATTCTTGGCACTCGCAGCCCCCAGCGATACTGGCTTGCCGGGAAGGCTTTTATCTTCCAGCAGAGAACTTTGACGTTCTCGATGCCGGCTTCCGGCAAGCCTGTTGCCAGGAAGGCTTTTATCTTCGGCAGAGAACTTTGACGTTCTCGATGCCGGCTTCCGGCAAGCTTGTTGCCAGGAAGGCTTTTATCTTCGGCAGAGAACTTTGACGTTCTCGATGCCGGCTTCCGGCAAGCTTGTTGCCAGGAAGGCTTTTATCTTCGGCAGAGAACTTTGACGTTCTCGATGCCGGCTTCCGGCAAGCTTGTTTCCAAGAAGGCTTTTATCTTCGGCAGATAACTTTGACGTTCTCGATGCCAGCTTCCGGCAAGCTTGTTGCCAGGAAGGCTTTTATCTTCGGCAGAGAACTGTGACGTTCTCGATGCCGGCTTCTGGCAAGCTTGTTGCCAGGAAGGCTTTTATCTTCGGCAGAGAACTTTGACGTTCTCGATGCCGGCTTCCGGCAAGCTTGTTGCCAGGAAGGCTTTTATCTTCGGCAGAGAACTTTGACGTTCTCGATGCCGGCTTCCGGCAAGCTTGTTGCCAGGAAGGCTTTTATCTTCGGCAGAGAACTTTGACATTCTCGATGCCAGCTTCCGGCAAGCTTGTTGCCAAGAAGGCTTATGGCGAAGAACGTCGTCGTTCTTGACACCGGCTCCCGGCAAGATCGTTGCCGGAAAGGCTTATGGCGAAGAACTTCGTCGTTCTTGACACCGGCTCCCGGCAAGATCGTTGCCGGAAAGGCTTATGGCGAAGAACTTCGTCGTTCTTGACACCGGCTCCCGGCAAGATCGTTGCCGAAAAGGCTTATGGCGAAGAACTTCGTCGTTCTTGACACCGGCTCCCGGCAAGATCGTTACCGGAAAGGCTTATGGCGAAGAACTTCGTCGTTCTTGACACCAAAAAGATTGGTCCTAAGGGCGTTGCCAGCCCCCGGGCCGTAACCGCGTTCAAACATGACAAGTGATTAGCATCTGAAGTGCACTTAACTCGCTTGCGAATTTTGACTTCTGCTACATATTCCCTATGTCTGCTGGAATGCTTTCCGGTGCGTACGATCCAGCCAGCAGCGCTTGAGGGAACGGGCCCTTAGCGGCTATTCGGGAACATCGCCTCCCGGAAAGGTTTACCTTCTTGGTTCTAGCACAACCGCACAAGTTGCCGAGCGGACTCGAGGCAACATGGAGCGCAACTAGCCCCGAGAAGGCTCCTTGGCATACAGGTCTATGCAAAAATCTCAAATAAATAGTGCATGCTATCTTTCTGTTCAACCTCTCTTTGTACGTCCACCCTACGCTTTCTAGGGAAACTTGCCGGTGCAGGCACCCTTGCCGCGAGCGCCGAGTGCGGAACTTCAGCAGCCTGCTGGCGGGGTCGCTATCGACAAGCAACCTTGTCGCAACTAGTTGCAGCTCACTTAAGTTGTTGAGCAGGCTCGAAACAAAGTAAGGGCGCTAGCGGCTCACTTAAGTTGCTGAGCGGACTCGAAGCAAAGTAAGGGCGCTAGCAGCTCACTTAAGTTGTTGAGCAGACTTGAAACAAAGTAAGGGCGCAACTAGCTACGAGTTGATTCCTCCGTGCACAGGTTTTCCGTAAAAAGAACAAGATCTCCGAGGCGGATAACTTTATATAGAAAGGAAATATCTAAAGTTTCGCATGACTTAGCTTTTCTGTTGCCGCACTGGCGCCGTTCTTTTGCTTGCCCGCTTCTTGGGAGCCATGACGATGAAGAATAGCTGAGCCTTGACGTGGACGGAACAGCTGCCGCCGAAGCATCCCCTACCTGGCGCGCCAAAGATGTCGGGGAAACTGATCCACGAACACCTATGGGGATCGGCGGACCGAACCCCTTTCGGTTCGGTGAGGCGGAGGTTGAACAAAGAGCAGATCGAGGCAGTACACGCGGGCGGTTTTACCCAGCTTCGGGCCGCACGGATGCGTAAAACCCTACTGCTGCTTGTTTGTGTGTATTCTATCTTTGCTCAGGAGCGATTGACGCTATCAGACTAAGCGTGGGAGTGTTTCTGGTGTTTCGAATGAGCCGAACCGGCCGAACCCCTTCTACGTTGCGCCTGGGCCTCCTTTTATACTTTCAAGGGGTCACCGACAGGTGGCAACGTAGACTAGAAGGGTAAAAATAGAAAAGGATGCGGTAGGTGCAGCTACCGCTACTGTGGATACAGTGCACCCTACCTAACTCTGACGGCAGGGGACAAGGGCATTAAATGCCTGTCTGAGTCTCCTAAACAGTGCAAAAGGTGACCGTTAGGAGCGCCACCGTTTGCCACGATGGGCTTCTCTTCATCTCCGCTTGCCACCACGTACCCCTAGCTGCACGGCCTCCTGCCACGTGTGCTTGGGAGAGTCCTAGAGCGACACGTTAGCAGGTGTGCTGGAGCGCGGGCACGAAGTGGGGGTTTCCCGTGGCAAGCTCCTTGCCGCGGCCGTCGTCTTGTCGCGTCCGGAAGCTTGTCGCTCGCCGGATCTTGCCGGGACGCAGGGCGCGTCGCGGCAAGCTTTCTTGGTATGCCTTGAGTGGCCTTCCTGGCAAGCTCCTCTTGCCGGGGTCTTGTCTCTTCCCGGCAAGATCCTCTTGCCGAGGCCTTGGTTGGCCTTCCCAGCAAGCTCCTCTTGCCGGGGCCTTGGCTCTTCCCGGCAAGATCCTTTTGCCGGGGCCTTGGTTGGCCTTCCTGGCAAGCTCCTCTTGCCGGGGTCTTGTCTCTTCCCAGCAAGATCCTCTTGCCGGGGCCTTGGTTTGTGTACTTTGTTCTTGAATGGTCTTCAAGGGAACCACGGAGGGTCTTGGCGGTCACCCGGCAAGCCTTGCTGCGGGGTGCTGCAACTGCCCGTGCACGAGTTCGGGATACTAGGGTACCCCTACTCTAGTACACCGACAACCTGTGGTAGGCATGCCTGTTATTTATGTTAAAGTAGGAGATCATTGTTATCATGGCTTATGTGATATGGGTGCTAGTGCTAGTGTGATGACCCACAAGTATAGGGGATCTATCGTAGTCCTTTCGATAAGTAAGAGTGTCGAACCCAACGAGGAGCAGAAGGAAATGATAAGCGGTTTTCAGCAAGGTATTCTCTGCAAGTACTCAAATAAGTGGTAACAGATAGTTTTGTGATAAGATAGATTGTAATGAGCAACAAGTAACAAAAGTAAATAAAGTGCAGCAAGGTGGCCCAATCCTTTTGTAGCAAAGGACAAGCCGGAATAAACTCTTATAATAGGAAAAGCACTCCCGAGGACACATGGGAATATCATCAAGCTAGTTTTCATCATGTTCATATGATTTGCGTTTGATACTTTGATAATTTGATATGTGGGTGGACCGGTGCTTGGGTGCTGTTCTTACTTGAACAAGCATCCCACTTATGATTAACCTCTATTGCAAGCATCCGCAACTACAACAAAAGTATTAAGGTAAACCTAACCATAGCATGAAACATGTGGATCCAAATCAGCCCCTTACGAAGCAATGCATAAACTAGGGTTTAAGCTTCTGTCACTCTAGTGACCCATCATCTACTTATTACTTCCCAATGCCTTCCTCTAGGCCCAAATAATGGTGAAGTGTTATGTAGTCGACGTTCACATAACACCACTAGAGGCTAGACAACATACATCTTATCAAAATATCAAACGAATACCAAATTCACATGACTACTCATAGCAAGACTTCTTCCTTGTCCCCAGGAACAAGCGTAATTACTCACAAAGCATATTCGTGTTCATAATCAGAGGGGTAATAATATGCATATAGGATCTAAACATATGATCTTCCACCAATTAAACCAACTAGCATCAACTACAAGGAGTAATCAACACTACTAGCAACCTACTAGCACCAATCACGGACTTTGAGACAAGAATTGGATAAAAGAGATGAACTAGGGTTTGTAGATGAGATGGTGCTGGTGAAGATGTTGATGGAGATTGCCCTCTCCCAATGAGAGGAGCGTTGGTGATGACGATGGTGATGATTTCCCCCTCCCGGAGGGAAGTATCCCCTGCAGAACAGCTCTGCCGGAGCTCTAGATTGGATCCGCCAAGGTTCTGCCTCGTGGCGGCAGAGTCTCGTCCCGAAAAGTTCCTTTTTATTTTTTTCTCATTGAAAGACCTCATATAGGAGAAGATGGGCATCAGAGAGCCACCAGGGGGCCCACGAGGTAGGGGGCGCGCCCTAGTGGGGGGGCACCCTCGTGAGCAGGGTGTGGCCCCCTGGCCTTCATCTTTGGCGTGGATTTTTCTTTATTTCTTTTAAGATGTTCCGTGGAGTTTCAGGACTTTTGGAGTTGCGCAGAATAGGTCTCTAATATTTGCTCCTTTTCCAGACCAGAATTCCAGCTGCCGGCATTCTCCCTCCTTATGTAAACCTTGTAAAATAAGAGAGAATAGCCATAAGTATTGTGGCATAAAGTGAAATAATAGTCCATAATGCGATAAATATCGATATAAAAGCATGATGCAGAATGGACGTATCAACTCCCCCAAGCTTAGACCTCGCTTGTCCTCAAGCGAAAAGCCGATAACAATAAATATGTCCTCATGTTTAGAGGTAGAGGTGTCGATAAAAATAAAATACGGACATGAAGGCATCATGATTATTCTCATAACAGCAACATATATAGATTTTGTCATATGATTACTTATGTTCAAGTGATGATCTATTCACAATGCAGGAGTATAAATCATAAACCTTATTGGGCTCCAACAAACTATAATCTTAGTCATTGAAACAATTGCAATTTATCATAACATCGGAAAGAGTCTATGTCAGAGCTAAAAAGCAAGTCCACATACTCAACTATCATTTAGTCCTCCATAATTGCTAACACTCACGCGATACTTGTGGTTACGGAGTTTTAATCGGACACAGAGAAAGATAGGGGCTTATAGTTTTGCCCCACAACCTTTTACCTCAAGGGTAATGTCAACAATAATGGTTCATGCTCCCCTACATCCAATTAGATATATATATATCATGTTCTTTCCAACGTGCTGAGCTTGCCAAAGGATAAAATGAAAAAGAAAAGGTGAAGATCACCATGACTCTTGCATAAGGTAGAAGATAATAATAAAGGATAGGCCCTTCGCAGAGGGAAGCAGAGGTTGCCATGCGCTTTTATGGTTGGATATATAAAATCTCAATGCGAAAGAATGTCACTTTATATTTCCCCTTGTGATATGAACCTTTGTTATGCAGTCTGTCGCTTTTATTACTTCCACATCACAAGATCGTATAAAGCTTATTTCTCCCACACCAATCAATCATACATATTTAGAGCAATTTTTATTGCTTTGCACCGATGACAACTTACTAGAAGGATCTTACTCAATCCATTCGTAGATATGGTGGACTCTCATGGCAAAACTGGTTTAGAGATTTTGGAAGCACAAGTAGTATTTCTACTTGGTGCTAAGAATTTGGCTAGCATGAGGGGGAAAGGCAAGCTCAACAAGTTAGAGGATCCATGACAACATACTTTATCTCAGATATAAGAAAGACATAACTCATTACGTTGTCTTCCTTGTCCAACATCAACTCTTTAGCATGTCATATTTTAATGAGTGCTCCCAATCATAAAAGATGTCAATGATAATATATCTATATGTGAAAACCTCTCTTTCCTTATTACTTCCTATTAATTGCAACAATGACCAAAGCTATGTTTGCCAACTCCCAACAACTTTTAATCATCATACTCTTTCTATGTGAAGTCATTACTCTCAATAAGATCAATATGAACTTTTTGTTTCTTTTTATTCTTTTTCTCTTTTCTTTATTCACCCAAGATCATGGCAAAATAATCAAGCCCTTGACTCAACACTAATCTTTATTATATATAGCTCACGGACTCGATTACAAGGAGAGATCATAAAGCAAAACTCAAAACTAGATCATGCCATAAACTTTATTCTACTAGATCAAGATACTACTAATAGTATCAAACTAAGAAAAATGGTAAAGATAGGAGTTGTGATTGTGATACGATACCAGGGCACCTCCCCCAAGCTTGGCAGTTGCCAACGGGAGTGCCCATACCGAGATACTCAATTCTTCTTTGGTTGGTGAAGAAGGTGGAGGTGTTGTTGATGAAGTGGGCTTGTCATCCATCTTCCAAGGCATAGGTTCACCATCATAGAAGGATGATCGAGTCTCCGGAATCCTCGAATCTGCAGCCAAACTCATTCTTTTGAATCTATATTCATACTCACAGTTTTGGTTTTGCGGGTCATAGATTTGGGCTTCGAGGTGCTCGATCTTCTCATATAGCTTGAAGATGGCCTCCTCTGTGTTCTTGGCATCCGGCTTGTAGTTGTTAGTGAACTCCGCAAGCATCGTGTGGCTAGCGTTGATTCCACACTCCACCATCCCCTGACACTTGAAAATTTGTTGCTCCATTGCTTCGAGCCTCGTCTCCACGCTTCCGGTTCCCTTTGGTCCCTCAACATCGCGGATGTGCAACAACCCATCACCCATCTCAATGGTTTGAGGGTGTCGCAGCACCTCCGTGAGGTAAGGGTTGATGACCTTCTCGAAGAACTTGTCCATGGAAGCACTTGGGGACGTCATGATAATCTAGATCTGTCAGAAAAACAGCTTGAAACAAAGACAGGAGATTTTTGCGTGATACGGGAGTCAAAACCCCCGGGAGATTATATAATGAATTTTTACCGACCAAAATATGTAACATGCAAAAAACGGAGTCCAGAAAGCACACGAGGTGCTCACAAGGTAGGGGGCGCGCCCAGGGGGGTAGGGCGCGCCCACCACCCTCATGGGGCCCTCGTGTCCTTCCCGGACTGCTACTTATTTTTCTATTTTTCTAAATATTCCAAAACGGAGAAATATTGCCTTAAAAATTGTTTTGGAGTCAGTTTACTTACCGTACCACATACCTATTCTTTTTCGGAGTCTGAAACGTTCCAGAAAGTGTCCCTTATGTATTCCTCCGGGGTTACGGTTTCAATAATATTGGTTTCAACATTTATGGGATTACTTGAGATATAATGTTTAATTCTTTGATTGTTTACCACGTTCGGATTTGTGCCCTCGAAATTGTTGATTTTTATGGCACTAGAACGATAGACCTCTTTGATAACATAGGGGCCTTCCCATTTAGAGAGAATCTTTCCTGCAAAAAATCTTAAACGAGAGTTGTATAGTAATACATAATCACCTACATTAAACTCATGCTTTTGTATCCTTTTGTCATGCCATCTTTTAACTTTTTCTTTAAACAACTTGACATTTTCATAAGCTTGGGTTCTCCATTCATCAAGTGAGTTAATATCAAATAACCTTTTCTCACCGGCAAGTTTAAAATCATAGTTAAGCTCTTTAATAGCCAAATATGCCTTATGTTCTAGTTCGAGAGGTAAGTGACATGCTTTTCCATAAACCATTTTATACGGAGACATACCCATAGGATTTTTATATGCAGTTCTATAAGCCCATAATGCATCATCAAGTTTCTTAGACCAATTCTTTCTAGACCTATTAACAGTCTTTTGCAAAATTAATTTGAGCTCTCTATTGCTCAACTCTACTTGACCACTAGACTGTGGGTGATAAGAAGATGCAATTCTATGATTAACATCATATTTAGCAAGCATTTTACGGAAAGCACCATGAGTAAAGTGTGAACCACCATCAGTCATTAAATATCTAGGGACTCCAAACCTCGGGAAAATAACTTCTTTAAGCATTTTAATAGAAGTGTTATGATCAGCACTACTAGTTGGAATAGCTTCTACCCACTTAGTAACGTAATCAACAGCAACTAGAATATGTGTGTATCCATTAGAGGCAGGAAAAGGTCCCATATAATCAAAACCCCAAACATCAAATGGTTCAATAACAAGTGAATAATTCATAGGCATTTCTTGACATCTACTAATATTACCAATTCTTTGACATTCATCACAAGACAAGACAAACTTACGGGCATCCTTGAAGAGAGTAGGCCAATAAAAAATAGATTGCAATACCTTATGCGCAGTTCTATCTCTAGCGTGGTGTCCTCCATAAGACTCGGAATGACACTTGCGAAGGATATGTTCCTGTTCATGCTCAGGTACACAACGTCTAATAACACCATCTACTCCTTCTTTATAAAGATGTGGGTCATCCCAAAAGTAATGTCTCATATCATAGAAGAACTTTTTCTTTTGTTGGTATGTGAAGCTAGGTGGTATAAACTTAGCAACAATATAATTAGCATAATCAGCATACCATGGAGTACTACGAGAAGTACTTATAACATTTAATTGTTCATCAGGAAAGTTATCATTAATAGGTAGTGGGTCATCAAGAATATTTTCTAACCTAGACAAGTTGTCTGCAACGGGGTTCTCAGCTCCATTTCTATCAACAATATGCAAATCAAATTCTTGTAGCAAGAGAACCCATCTAATAAGTCTAGGTCTAGCATCTTTATTTTCCATAAGATATTTAATAGCAGCATGATCAGTTTGAATAGTTACTTTAGAATCAACAATATAAGATCTGAACTTATCACAAGCAAATACAACTGCTACGAGTTCTTTTTCAGTAGTAGCATAATTTCTTTGAGCATTGTCTAGAGTCTTACTAGCATAATGAATAACATTTAATTTCTTGTCAACTCTTTGCCCTAGAACAGCACCTACAGCATAATCACTAGCATCACACATAATTTCAAAGGGTAGGTTCCAATCAGGTGGCTGAACAACAGGTGCAGTGACTAGTGCTTTCTTAAGTATTTCAAATTCTTCTACACAATCACCATCAAAGACAAATGGTATATCTTTTTGTAATAAATTAGTCAGGGGCCAAGAAATTTTTGAGAAGTCCTTGATGAACCTCCTGTAAAATCCGGCGTGACCAAGGAAACTTCTTATACCTTTGATGTCCTTGGGGCATGGCATCTTTTCAATAGCATCAACCTTGGCTTTATCAACTTCAATACCTCTTTCAGAAACTTTGTGCCCCAAGACAATACCTTCATTAACCATAAAGTGGCACTTTTCCCAATTCAAGACAAGATTAGTTTCTTCACATCTCTGCAAAACTCGATCAAGATTGCTCAAGCAATCATCAAAAGAGGAACCATAGACTGGAAAAGTCATCCATGAAAACCTCACAAATCTTTTCACAAAAGTCAGAGAATATAGCCGTCATGCATCTTTGATAGGTAGCAGGTGCATTACATAAACCAAAAGGCATACGTCTATAAGCAAAAGTACCAAAAGGGCATGTAAAAGTAGTCTTTGATTGATCTCTAGCCGACAGAGGTATTTGAGAGAAACTAGAATAACCATCTAGAAAGCAATAGTGTGTATGTTTGCATAATCTTTCTAGCATTTGATCAATAAAAGGTAAGGGGTAATGATCTTTCTTAGTAGTTTTATTTAATTTGCGGAAATCAATTACCATCCTATAACATGTGATAATTCTTTGTGGAATCATTTCTTCTTTATCATTAGGAACAACAGTAATACCTCCCTTCTTAGGGACACAATGGACATGACTTGCCCACTCACTATCAGCAACGGGATAGATTACACCTGCCTCCAGAAGCTTTAGTATTTCTTTTCTTACCACTTCTTTCATTTTAGGATTCAGACGTCGTTGAGGATCACGAACTGGTTTGGCATCTGCTTCCAAATTTATTTTATGTTGACATAGAGTGGGACTAATGCCCTTAAGATCATCAAGAGTATATCCAATAGCAGCACTGTGCTTCTTCAGAGTTTTCAATAATCTTTCTTCTTCATGCTCTAAAAGGTTAGCACTAATAATAACAGGATACATCTTCTTTTCATCAAGATAAGCATATTTAAGATTATCGGGCAAAGGTTTAAGCTTAAACACGGGATCACCCTTGGGTGGAGGAGGATCCCCTAAAATTTCAACAGGCAAATTGTGATGCAGAATAGGTTCCTGTTTAAAGAATACTTCATCTATTTCCCTTCTTTCATTCATGAACATATCATTTTCATGGTCTAGCAAATAATGTTCTAAAGGATCACTAGGAGGTACGGCAATAGAAGCGAGACCAATAATTTCATCCTTACTAGGCAATTCTTCCTCACGATGTTGTTTACTAAATTTAGAGAAATTAAACTCATGAACCATATCATCCAAGCCAACAGTAACAACATTCTTAGTGCAGTCTATGGTAGAATTGACAGTATTTAAGAAGGGTCTACCAAATATAATGGGACATAAGCTATCTTGCGGAGAAGTAAGAACAAGAAAATCAACAGGATATTTAGTTTTCCCACACAAGACTTCAACATCTCTAACAATTCCAATTGGTGAAATAGTATCTCTATTGGCAAGTTTAATAGTAACATCAATATCTTCTAACTCAACATGTGTAATTTCATTCTTAATTTCTTCATATAAAGTATGCGGTATAACACTAACACTTGCACCCATATCACATAAGCCATGATAACAATGATCTCCTATTTTAAAAGAAATAACAGGCACGCCTACCACAGGTCTATGTTTATCTTTAGCACAAGGTTTAGCAATTCTAGCAGTTTCACCTTCGAACTGAATAACATGCCCATTAATATTATCAGACAAGAGACCTTTAACAATAGCAATATTAGGTTCTACTTTAACTTGTTCAGGAGGTGTATAAGTTCTAATATTGCTTTTACGAACAACAGTTGAAGCTTTAGCATGATCCTTTATTCTAACAGGGAAAGGTGGTTTCTCAATATAAGAAGTAGGAACAATAGGATGATTATAAGTGACAGTCTTTTCTTCAACTTTAATAGGTGCAGCTACTTTATTTCTATGGGGGGTGATATTTAAACCACTTCTCCTTAGGGAGATCAACATAAGTAGCAAAAAATTCACAGAAAGAAGCTATTATCTCAGAGTCAAGTCCATATTTAGTGGTAAACTTACGGAAAATATCGGTATCCATAAAAGATTTAACACAATCAAACTTAGGTGTCATACCTGACTCTTTACCTTCGTCGAGGTCCCAATCTTCAGAGTTGCGTTTAATTCTATCCAATAAATTCCATCTGAATTCAATAGTCTTCATCATAAAAGAGCCAACACAAGAAGTATCGAGCATGGTGCGATTGTTTTCAGAAAGCCGAGCATAAAAACTTTGCATAATTATTTCTCTTGAGAGCTCATGATTGGGGCATGAATATAACATTGATTTAAGCCTCACCCAAGCTTGAGCATGCTTTCTCCTTCGCGAGGCTAGAAATTATATATATAATTGCGATCACGATGAACAGGATGCATAGGGTAATACTTTTGATGAAATTCCAGCTTCAATCTTTTATAGTCCCATGATCTCATATCATCACATAGCCTATACCATATCAATGCGTCTCCCTTCAAAGATAAAGGGAAGACCTTCTTCTTAGCAACATCATCGGGTATACCTGCAAGCTTAAATAATCCACAAACTTCATCTACATATATTAAGTGCTCATCAGGATGCTTTGTTCCATCTCCTGTAAAAGGATTAGCTAGTAGTTTTTCCATCATACCCGAAGGAAATTTAAAAGGAGTTTCATTTTCAATAGGTTCAGTAGGTTGAGGAGCAACTCTTTGCTCTACTGGATGAGATGAAGATACCCCGAACAAGGCCCTCAGAGAATTACTTTCCATAGTAACAAGTGACAGTAAATTTCAGCACACTATATAATTTTTTTCTTACCAAATTCCACCTACCAAAGGAGCTACACTCCCCGGCAACAGCGCCAGAAAAGAGTCTTGATGACCCACAAGTATAGGGGATCTATCGTAGTACTTTCGATAAGTAAGAGTGTCGAACCCAACGAGGAGCAGAAGGAAATGATAAGCGGTTTTCAGCAAGGTATTCTCTGCAAGTACTGAAATAAGTGGTAACAGATAGTTTTTTGATAAGATAGATTGTAACGAGCAACAAGTAACAAAACTAAATAAAGTGCAGCAAGGTGGCCCAATCCTATTGTACCAAAGGACAAGCCGGAACAAACTCTTATCATAGAAAAAGCGCTCCCAAAGACACATGGGAATATCCTCAAGCTAGTTTTCATCACGTTCATATGATTCACGTTCGATACTTTGATAATTTGGTATGTGGGTGGACCGGCGCTTGGGTGCTGTTCTTACTTGAACAAGCATCCCACTTATGATTAACCTCTATTGCAAGCATCCGCAACTACAACAAAAGTATTAAGGTAAACCTAACCATAGCATGAAACATGTGGATCCAAATCAGCCCCTTACGAAGCAACACATAAACTAGGGTTTAAGCTTCTGTCACTCTAGCAACCCATCATCTACTTATTACTTCCCAACGCCTTCCTCTAGGCTCAAATAATGGTGAAGTGTTATGTAGTCGACGTTCACATAACACCACTAGAGGCTAGACAACATACATCTCATCAAAATATCAAACGAATACCAAATTCACATGACTACTAATAGCAAGACTTCTCCCTTGTCCTCGGGAACAAATGTAACTACTCACAAAACATATTCATGTTCATAATCAGAGGGGTAATAATATGCATAAAGGATTTGAACATATGATCTTCCACCAATTAAACCAACTAGCATCAAGTACAAGGAGTAATTAACACTACTAGCAACCTACTAGCACCAATCCCGAACTTGGAGACAAGAATTGGATACAAGAGATGAACTAGGGTTTGGAGATGAGATGGTGCTGGTAAAGATGTTGATGGATATTGCCCTCTCCTGATGAGAGGAGTATTGGTGATGACGATGGTGATGATTTCCCCCTCCCGAAGGGAAGTATCCCCGGCAGAACAGCTCTGCCGGAGCTCTAGATTGGATCCGCCAAGGTTCCGCCTCGTGGCGGCGGAGTCTCGTCCCGAAAAGTTCCTTTTTATTTTTTTCTCATTGAAAGACCTCATATAGGAGAAGATGGGCATCGGAGAGCCACTAGGGGCCCACGAGGTAGGGGGCGCCCCCCACCCTCGTGAGCAGGATGTGGCCCCCCTGGCCTTCATCTTTGGTGTGGATTTTTCTTTGTATCTTTTAAGACGTTCCGTGGAGTTTCAAGACTTTTGGAGTTGCGCAGAATAGGTCTCTAATATTTGCTCCTTTTCCAGACCAGAATTCTAGCTGCCGCCATTCTCCCTCCTTATGTAAACCTTGTAAAATAAGAGAGAATAGCCATAAGTATTGTGACATAAAGTGAAATAACAGTCCATAATGCGATAAATATCGATATAAAAGCATGATGTGGAGTGGACGTATCATAGTGCAATACCTATTGACTTATACAAAGAAATTATGCATGACATTGCACCTGTTGAGTTAGAAGAAATTGATGTTACTATTAAACTTGCTAATAGAGATACTATTTCATCAATGGGAATTGTTAGAGATGTTGAAGTCTTGTGTGGGAAAACTAAATATCCTGCTGAATTTCTTGTTCTTGGTTCCCCACAAGATAGCTTTTGTCCCATTATATTTGGTAGACCCTTCTTAAATACTGTTAATGCTACCATAGATTGCACAAGGGATGTTGTTAGTTTCGGCTTAGATGATATGACTCATGAGTTTAATTTCTCTAAATTTAGTAAACAACACCGTGAAGAAGAATTGCCTAGTAAGGATGAAATTATTGGTCTTCCTTCTATTGGCGTACCTCCTAGCGATCCTTTAGAACAATATTTGCTAGACCATGAGAATGATATGTTTATGAATGAAAGAAGGGAAATAGATGAAGTATTCTTTAAACAGGAACCTATTCTGAAACACAATTTGCCTATTGAAATCCTAGGGGACCCCCCCTCCACCTAAGGGCGATCACGTGTTTGAGCTCAAACCGTTGCCTGATAATCTTAAATATGCTTATCTTGATGAAAAGAAGATATATCATGTTATTATTAGTGCTAACCTTTCAGAGCATGAAGAAGAAAGATTATTGAAAACTCTGAAGAAGCACCGTGCTGCTATTGGATATACTCTTGATGATCTTAAGGGCATTAGTCCCACTCTATGTCAACATAAAATAAATTTGGAAGCAGATGCTAAACCGGTTCGTGATCCTCAACGACGTCTGAATCCTAAAATGAAAGAAGTGGTAAGAAAAGAAATACTAAAGCTTCTGGAGGCAGGTGTAATCTATCCCGTTGCTGATAGTGAGTGGGTAAGTCCTGTCCATTGTGTCCCTAAGAAGGGAGGTATTACTGTTGTTCCTAATGATAAAGATGAAATGATTCCACAAAGAATTATCACATGTTATAGGATGCTAATTGATTTCCTCAAATTAAATAAAGCTACTAAGAAAGATCATTACCCCTTACCTTTTATTGATCAAATGCTAGAAAGATTATGCAAACATACACACTATTGCTTTCTAGATGGTTATTCTAGTTTCTCTCAAATACCTCTGTCGGCTAGAGATCAATCAAAGACTACTTTTACATGCCCTTTTGGTACTTTTGCTTATAGACATATGCCTTTTGGTTTATGTAATGCACCTGCTACCTTTCAAAGATGCATGACGGCTATATTCCCTGACTTTTGTGAAAAGATTTGTGAGGTTTTCATGGATGACTTTACAGTCTATGGTTCCTCTTTTGATGATTGCTTGAGCAATATTGATCGAGTTTTGCAGAGATGTGAAGAAACTAATCTTGTCTTGAATTGGGAAAAGTGCCACTTTATGGTTAATGAAGGTATTGTCTTGGGGCATAAAGTTTCTGAAAGAGGTCTTGAAGTTGATAAAGCCAAGGTTGATGCTATTGAAAAGATGCCATGTCCCAAGGACATCAAAGGTATAAGAAGTTTCCTTGGTCACGCTGGATTTTATAGGAGGTTCATTAAGGACTTCTCAAAAATTTCTCGGCCTCTGACTAATTTATGACAAAAAGATATACCATTTGTCTTTGATGACGATTGTGTAGAAGCATTTGAAATACTTAAGAAAGCATTAGTCTCTGCACCTATTGTTCAGCCACCTGATTGGAATTTACCCTTTGAAATTATGTGCGATGCTAGCGATTATGCTGTAGGTGTTGTTCTAGGGCAAAGAGTTGATAAGAAATTAAATGTGATCCATTATGCTAGTAAGACTCTATACAATGCTCAAAGAAATTATGCTACTACTAAAAAAGAACTTTTAGCAGTTGCATTTGCTTGTGATAAGTTCAGACCTTATATTGTTGATTCTAAAGTAACTATCCACACTGATCATGCTGTTATTAAATATCTTATGGAGAATAAAGATGCTAAACCTAGACTTACTAGATGGGTTCTCTTGCTACAAGAATTTGATTTGCATATTGTTGATAGAAAAGGAGTTGAGAACCCCGTTGCAGACAACTTATCTAGGTTAGAGAATGTTCTTGATGACCCACTACCTATTGATGATAGCTTTCCTGATGAACAATTAAATGTCATAAGTACTTCTCGTAGTACCCCTTGGTATGCTGATTATGCTAATTACATTATTGCTAAATTCATACCACCTAGCTTCACATACCAACAAAAGAAAAAGTTCTTCTATGATTTGAGACATTACTTTTGGGATGACCCACATCTTTATAAAGAAGGAGTAGATGGTGTTATTAGACGTTGTGTACCTGAGCATGAACAGGAACATATCTTTCGCAAGTGTCATTCCGAGTCTTATGGAGGACACCACGCTGGAGATAGAACTGTGCATAAGGTATTGCAATCTGGTTTTGATTGGCCTACTCTCTTCAAGGATGCCCGTAAGTTTGTCTTGTCTTGTGATGAATGTCAAAGAATTGGTAATATTAGTAGACGTCAAGAAATGCCTATGAATTATTCACTTGTTATTGAATCGTTTGATGTTTGGGGTTTTGATTATATGGGACCTTTTCCTGCCTCTAATGGATACACACATATTCTAGTTGCTGTTGATTACGTTACTAAGTGGGTAGAAGCTATTCCAAATAGTAGTGTTGATCATAACACTTCTATTAAAATGCTTAAGGAAGTTATTTTCTCGAGGTTTGGAGTTCCTAGATATTTAATGACTGATGGTGGTTCACACTTTATTCATGGTGCTTTCCGTAAAATGCTTGCTAAATATGATGTTATTCATAGAATTGCATCTCCTTATCACCCACAGTCTAGTGGTCAAGTAGAGTTGAGTAATAGAGAACTTAAATTAATTTTGCAAAAGACTGTCAATAGGTCTAGAAAGAATTGGTCCAAGAAACTTGATGATGCATTATGGGCTTATAGAACTGCATATAAAAATCCTATGGGTATGTCTCCGTATAAAATGGTATATGGAAAAGCATGTCACTTACCTCTCGAACTAGAACATAAGGCATATTAGGCTATTAAAGAGCTTAACTATGATTTTAAACTTGCCGGTGAGAAAAGGTTATTTGATATTAGCTCACTTGATGAATGGAGAACCCAAGCTTATGAAAATGTCAAGTTGTTTAAAGAAAAGGTTAAAAGATGCCATGACAAAAGGATACAAAAGCGTGAGTTTAATGTAGGTGATTATGTACTGTTATACAACTCTCGTTTAAGATTTTTTGCAGGAAAACTTCTCTCTAAATGGGAAGGCCCCTATGTTATCGAGGAGGTCTATCGTTCCGGTGCCATAAAAATCAACAACTTCGAAGGCACAAATCCGAAGGTGGTAAACAGACAGAGAATTAAACATTATATCTTAGGTAATTCCATAAATATTGAAACCAATATTATTGAAACCGTAACCCCGAAGGAATACATAAGGGTCACTTTCCAGAACGTTTTAGACTCTGAAAAGGAATAGGTATGTGGTACGGTAAGTAAACCGATTCCAAAACAGTTTTTAAGGCAATATTTCTCCATTTTGGAATATTTAGAAAAATAAAAAATTAAGTAGCAGTCCGGGAAGGACACGAGGGCCCCACGAGGGTGGAGGGCGCGCCCTACCCCCTGGGCACACCCCCTACCTCGTGAGCACCTCGTGTGCCTTCCGGACTCCGTTTTCTTGCACGATACATATTTTGGTCGGTAAAAATTCACTATATATTCTCCCGAAGGTTTTGACTCCCGTATCGCGCAAATATCCTCTGTTTTTGTGTCGAATTGTTGCTGCTGCAGATTAGAGCAAGATGTCTTCTCAAGAGTCAGTCGGGGAGAGCCGGGTATCTAATCCGGCACCGGAACCAAGGGCGAACAGCGACCCTGACCACTTCGGGCCAGCGACGGAGGAGGATATGGAGGCTGACTTAATGAGGGTAGATGCCATGGAGGATCAAGAAGTCACCTCTCGCTTCCGAGATGGGTTCACGATGGGGGAACTACAGAGCTCGGCTATTCCAAACTCGGTTATCCCTTCCAATGTTAGATTTCTTTCTTATGAAAATATGAAGAGGAGTGTCACTTGTTCTCCCGCAGCTATGAAACACCCTTGGGTGCAAGAAGCTTTAGCCGTTACAGGAAAGCTTCATAAGGAAACAATGGACCTCAAGCAGCAAGTCAACAAGCTCAAAGAGGAGAATCGTATCCTGAGAGGAATCATCGCCAAGAATATTACACCAACAACAAAGAAGGAGATATAATAACATGGGTATGGGCACTCCCCTTGGCAACTGCCAAGCTTGGGGGAGGTGCCCCGGTATCTTATCACAATCACAACTCCTATCTTTACCGTTTTCCTTAGTTCGATCCTGCTAGTAGTATTTTGATCTAGTAGAATGACGTTTATGGCATGATCTAGTTTTAAGTTTTGCTTTGTGATATCTCTATGCAATCGAGCCTGTGAGCTATATAATAAAGATTAGTGTTGAGTCACGGGCTTGATTTTCTTGCTATGATCTTGGGTGAATAAAAGAAAACAAAAAAAGAATAAGAAGAAACAAAAGTTCATATTGATCTTATTGATAGTAAGGACTTCACATAGAAAGAGTGTGATGATTAAAAGTTGTTGGGAGTTGGCAGACATAGCTTTGGTCATCATTGCAATTAATAGGAAGTAATAAGGAAAGAGAGTTTTCACATATAAATATACTATTATTGACATCTTTTATGATTGGGAGCACTCATCAAAATATGACATGCGAAAGAGTTGATGTTGGACAAGGAAGACAACATAATGGGTTATGTTTTCTTATATCTGAGATAAAGTACGTTGTCATGGATCATCCAACATGTTGAGCTTGCCTTTCCCCCTCATGCTAGCCAAATTCTCAGCACCAAGTAGAGATACTACTTGTGCTTCCAAATACCCTTAAACCACTTTTGCCATGCGAGTCCACCATATCTACCTATGGATTGAGTAAGATCCTTCAAGTAAGTTGTCATCGGTGCAAAGCAATAAAAATTGCTCTAAATATGTATGATTAGTGTGGGAGAAATAAGCTTTATACGATCTTGTGATGTGGAAGTAATAAAAGCAACGGACTGCATAATAAAGGTTCATATCACAAGGGGCAATATAAAGTGACGTTCTTTCACATTAAGATTTTGTGCATTAACCATAAAAGCGCATGGCAACCTCTGCTTCCCTCTGCGAAGGGCCTATCTTTTATTATTATCTTCTACCTTATGCAAGTGTCATGCTGATCTTCACCTCTCCCTTTTTCATTTTATCCTTTGGCAAGCCCAGCATGTTGGAAAGAACCTGATATATATATATATATATATCTAATTGGATGTAGGGGGCATGAGTTATTATTGTTGACATTACCCTCGAGGTAAAAGGTTGTGGGGCGAAACTATAAGCCCCTATATTTCTCTGTGCCCGATTAAAACTCTTTAACCACAAGTATTGCGCGAGTGTTAGCTATTATGAAGGACTAGATGATAGTTGAGTATGTGGACTTTCTTTTTAGCTCTGACATATACTCTTTCTGATGTTATGATAAATTGCAATTGCTTCAATGACTGAGGTTATAGTTTGTTGGTTCTCAATAAGGTTTCTGATTCATACTTTTGCATTGTGAATAGATCATCACTTGAATATAAGTAATCGTATGACAATATCTATATATGTTGTTGTTATGAGAATAATCATGATGCCCTCATGTCCGTATTTTATTTTTATCGACGCCTCTACCTCTAAACATGGGGACATATTTATTGTTATCGGCTTTCGCTTGAGGACAAGTGAGGTCTAAGCTTGGGGGAGTTGATACGTCCATTTTGCATCATGCTTTTATATCGATATTTATTGCATTATGGGCTGTTATTTCACATTATGTCACAATACTTATGGCTATTCTCTATTATTTTACAAGGTTTACATAAGGAGGGAGAATGTCGGCAGCTGGAATTCTGGGCTGGAAAAGGAGCAAATATTAGAGACCTATTCTGCACAACTCCAAAAGTCCTGAAACTCCACGGAATACCTTATAATAAATAATGAAAAATCCTCACCAAAGATGAAGTCCAGGGGGCCCACACCCTTTCCACGAGGGTGGGGGCGCCCCCCTAGGGCGCGCCCCCTACCTCGTGGGCCCCCTGGTGGCTCTTCGATGACCATCTTCTGCTATATGAAGTCTTTTGTCGAGAAAAAAACCAGAAGCAACCGGGACGAAACTCCGTCGCCACGAGGCGGAACCAATCTAGGGCTCCGTCAGAGCTGTTCTGCCGGGGAAACTTCCCTCCCGGAGGGGGAAATCATCGCCATCGTCATCACCAACGCTCCTCTCATCGGGAGAGGGCAATCTCCATCAACATCTTCATCAGCACCATCTCATCTCAAAACCCTAGTTCATCTCTTGTATCCAATTCTTGTCTCCAAGTCCGGGATTGGTGCTAGTAGGTTGCTAGTAGTGTTAATTACTCCTTGTAGTTGATGCTAGTTGGTTTAATTGGTGGAAGATCATATGTTCAAATCCTTTATGCATATTATTACCCCTCTGATTATGAACATGAATATGTTTTGTGAGTAGTTACATTTGTTCCCGAGGACAAGGGAGAAGTCTTGCTATTAGTAGTCATGTGAATTTGGTATTCGTTTGATATTTTGATGAGATGTATGTTGTCTAGCCTCTAGTGGTGTTATGTGAACGTCGACTACATAACACTTCACCATTATTTGAGCCTAGAGGAAGGCGTTGGGAAGTAATAAGTAGATGATGGGTTGCTAGAGTGACAGAAGCTTAAACCCTAGTTTATGTGTTGCTTCGTAAGGGGCTGATTTGGATCCATATGTTTCATGCTATGGTTAGGTTTACCTTAATACTTTTGTTGTAGTTGTGGATGCTTGCAATAGAGGTTAATCATAAGTGGGATGCTTGTTCAAGTAAGAACAACACCCAAGCACCGGTCCACCCACATGTCAAATTATCAAAGTACCGAACGCGAATCATATGAATGTGATGAAAACTAGCTTGACGATATTCCCATGTGTCCTCGGGAGCGCTTTTCCTTATATAAGAGTTTGTCCAGGTTTGTCCTTTGCTACAAAAAGGATTGGGCCACCTTGCTGCACTTTATTTACTTTTGTTACTTGTTGCTCGTTACAAATTATCTCATCACAAAACTATCTGTTACCACTTATTTCAGTACTTGCACAGAATACCTTGCTGAAAACCGCTTATCATTTCCTTCTGCTCCTCGTTGGGTTCGACACTCTTACTTATCAAAAGGACTACGATAGATCCCCTATACTTGTGGGTCATCAGCGCACAAGCTCTTCCCCGGTTCAGCCCGTAGCAAGGCATGTTTTCGTAGGTGTCATCCATGGAGCGGAATATGAGGATGGACCGACATCTGATGGAGAAACCGTTGTCTGCTCCAACGACGAGTCTTCAACTGGAGAGACCGAATCGATGTATCAGTTGCAGGACGGACAGATTAGCGGAGGGTCCGATGGTAACAGTATTCCGGACCCCCTCGATCTGCCAAACCGGGTCACTATCTTTATGGCTGGTACGCAATCAGCACACCACTCATCAACCGCCGCGGCAATGCTCTCCGGTTCAGCGACAGCAACGCCGGCGGGAGCAGGGGGCTCTGCACCACCTCCAGCTCAAGTTATGTCTGATTTGTTCGACGCTTTGGAAACATTGATAGCCGCGGAGGTGGATGCAGCAGTGCGGGACCAGCACAATGCGGAGATTGCAAAGGTGAAAGACCAGATAACTCAGGCTAAAGCAGACCTAGCAGCAGAGAATGCTAGGATGGCTACGGAGCGGGCCGAGTTGGAAGCTCAGGCCTACTGGCTCAGGCTGGATCAGAATGCTTCAGAGGAAGTCATGAGACGAAGATACTGGTCGCATCTCTCGCCGGGTTATGAGCCTAGAAATCTCTTCAATACACTAGGAGCAGGAACTAGTAACCAGCCAGTGTTAAACCGGACGGAAGCGCCGGGAACAAGAGCGCTGGTTCAGCCGCGCACGATGGATCTGCCTCGTCAAAACAACATTGTGCCGCAGTATGTTCCGATGCCTCCGGGGCACTACTCCAACCCGTTGGACAACATTGTGGTCGCCGCCACGATTGGCAGCCCTCCCAACCGACGGCGAGTCGCCAGTTGCGGTTGAGGCATGACGGGCCAGAGAGCTCCTTCAAACCGCTTTAAACCAGCAACAAGCTTATTCGCATAGTCCTGAGAGGATTCATTCCACCCCCCGCCCAAGCCGGAGCTACAGCAGGCACGTTGAGGATGAACCGGCCGTGTCCAGCAGTGCACGTCGCCGTAATTCGCCGCGAGGTCACAACCCGGCAGGTGGAGGGGCTAGTGCGCAGGATGTGGTGAATCATGGTCGTGCACGTCGAGAGGCCGAATTAGCAGCTCTGCATGGAGCCCGCCAACCTACTCCGGTTCACCCTACTGCTTCAGTAGAGCCAGGTGCGGTATTCAGTTCTTTAGGGGTGCCGTGTCTCAGCCTCGCTTTGCGTAATGTGCGGCTGCCCAAGGATTTTAAGGGCCCTCGTAAGGTACCCAATTACACCGCCGATTTGCAGCCAGAGGCATGGGTTGAAAGCTACGAGATGGCAATGGAGATGTTAGATGTTGATGAAGTGGTGTGTGCTAAATACTTCACCATCATGTTGGAAGGAACATCTCGTACTTGGTTGAAGAGCTTACCAGCTAACTCTGTCGGATCATGGGCCGAGTGGAAGCACCTGTTTATCTAGAATTTTAAGGATACCTGTAAGCAGCCGATGTGGATTGTAGACCTGGCCGCTTGTGTCCAAGAGGATGGGGAGTCTACAACCCATTGGGTGAAGCGGGTCTCAGCTATTCTGCATTCATCGGATGCATCAATGCAGATACCGCGGTGTTAACATTGGAGGGCAATTGCCGGTTTCTGCCGCTCAAACAGAAGTTAAGAAGGCTCAAACGTCACTGCAATGATATGTCAACGCTTATGGCTGCTTTGGTTAAGTATGCTGATTCAGATAATACCAAAGATCCTGACTCAGAGGAGGACAAATCGGGGAAAGGAAAGAAAAACGACAGCACAAAGGGGCAGCAGCATAACCCGGCAGGTCATGCGAATAATGGTAAACGCAAGGCCGACAATAGTTTGGACTTTGTGGCTAACACCAATGCTCAAGATAACGGTGAGCGCCGTAAGGGCAAGTAGCCCCAGAGGGGCGGAGGTTCAGGCCCCAATCTGGAGCGCCTGTTAAATCAACCTTGTCCAAAGCATGGATCAAAGGAGAAGCCAGCATCACATCTCTGGAAGGATTGTTATAGCATGCGAGAATTCAAGAATTCCAATATATTTCAGTATGACAATGGCCCGCCCGGTGGTTCAGGAGGTGGTTTTCACAGGCCGGGTTACAGAGGCGGCAGCTCCGGTTCAGGATTTCAGGGCAATCAAACCAGACACAGCAACCAAGGGAACCAGGGCAACCAGGGAGGTTACAACCATCAGGGGAACCACCAGCAGCAGCAGCAATCGGGTTACCAGAGCAATCCGCAGTAGTTAAATAGTGGGCAGTATCATGTCTTCACCACTAGCTTGTGCAAGCGTGATCAGAAGCTTCACAAGAGGGTTGTGAACTCTGTTGAACCAGCGGTGCCTCAATATTTGCGCTGGTCTGAGCAACCCATTTTATGGAGTAGAGAGGATAACCCACACCGGGTTGACAATCTGGTCATCTAGCCTTAGTGGTGGCACCTCATGTTGCGGGGTATAAGTTCACCAAGGTGCTCATGGATGGGGGAAGTAGTATCAACATTCTATATTATGATACCTTCCGTCGTATGGGGCTGACAGATAAGAATCTTAAACCGTCAAACACCGTTTTTCATGGTGTGGTGCTCAGTAAGTCTGCATATCCAGTGGGCAAGATAGCCCTAGAGGTGGATTTTGGAGATGATCATGATCCAAGATCAGAAACATTGACTTTTGAGGTGGTAAAAATCAAAAGTCCATATCACGCTCTGTTTGGGCGACCGGCTTATGCCAAGTTCATGGCAAGGCTGTGTTATGTTTATCTGCAGCTTAAGATGCTAGGTCATAAGGGGACCATCACAGTACATGGGAGCAGGAAGATCGCTTTGGAATGTGAGGAAGGTGATGCGGCTTATGCTGAGTCGGTTTGTGCCACGGAAGAGCTGAAGTTTTACAAAGACAAGGTTGATCCGACAGATATGACTTCTTTGAAAAAGCCAACTACGGAACATGATCCAGCATTAAAGTTTAATTCATCCACATATACTAAGATGATTGATTTTGTTCCTGGCAATTCATCCAAGCAGTTTAGCATCAGCGCTAACCTGGATCCCAAATAGGAAAGCCCGCTCATCGAGTTCATCCATGAGAACTGGGACATCTTTGCATGGAAGCCTTCTGACAGGCCAGGTGTACTGAGGGAACTCGTTGAGCACACACTTAACATTGATCCTAAGTTTAAACCGGTCAGACAATTTCTCCGCCGCTTCAACAAAGAAAGGCGCAAGGCTATTGGTGAAGAGGTAGCTCGGTTGATGGCCGCAGGGTTTATCGTAGAGGTCTTTCACCCGGAGTGGTTGGCTAATCCGGTGCTGGTTCTCAAGAAAAATGGCACTTGGCGTATGTGTGTGGACTACACAGACTTGAACAAGGCTTGCCCAGCAGATCCCTTTGCCCTCCCTCGTATTGATCAGATTATTGATGCTACGGCGGGTTGTGACCGCTTGTGTTTTTTGGATGCTTATTCTGGTTATCATCAGATCAAAATGGCAGTTATGGACCAGGAGAAGACAGGTTTTATAACTCCCTTTGGAGCCTTCTGTTATGTCTCCATGCCTTTTGGGCTCAAGAGTGCCCAGGTGACTTATCAACGCTGTGTTCAGAATTGTCTTCATAAGTAGATTGGGCGCAATGTTCATGCATATGTGGACGATATTGTGATAAAGTCCAGGAAAGAGGAAACATTGATAGATGACCTGAGAGAAACATTTGACAACCTCCGGGTTTACAAGATGATGCTCAATCCGGACAAGTGTGTCTTTGGTGTCCCGGCAGGCAAACTCTTGGGTTTTCTGGTGTCAAACAGGGGCATTGAGGCTAATCCGAAATATTTTCCAGCAATCACATCTTTGGCTAAACCGGCGTGTATCAATGACGTTCAACGTTTAGCCGGCTGGATTGCGGCTTTGAGCCGGTTTATCAGTCGTCTCGGGGAGAAAGCTATCCCTTTATACCAGATGTTAAAGAAAACAGATGACTTTGTCTGGAGCGATGCGGCGGATAAAGCGTTTGAGGACCTGAAGAGGCAGTTAGCTGAGCCACCTGTGCTTGCAGCTCCGATAGATAAAGAGCCTTTACTGTTGTATGTGGCTGCCAATGCCAGGGCTGTTACTGTGGCTATTGTTGTGGAGCGCAAGGAGGCTGGAAAGGAATATCCGGTTCAACGGCCGGTTTACTATATCAGTGAGGTGCTTATTGAATCAAAGCAGAGGTATCCACATTGGCAGAAGCTGGTGTATGGAGTATTTATGGCAAGCCAGAAGCTCAAACATTATTTTCAGGGTCATCCTATCACAGTGGTCAGTTCAGCCCCTCTGGGAGATATCATTCAAAACAGAGAAGCAACTGGTCGGATTGCCAAGTGGGCTATTGAGCTTGGACCTCACGGGCTCAAATACACACCTCGCACATCGATTAAATCCCAAGCACTCATGGACTTCATCAATGATTGGACAGAGTTGCAGGCACCAGAGGAAAAGCCAGATAACACGTATTGGACTATTCACTTTGATGGATCCAGACAGTTGGAGGGCTCGGGGGCTAGAGTCATACTAACTTCCCCACGAGGTGACAAGTTTTGTTATGTCCTCCGTTTAATGTTCCCTTGTACTAACAATGCAGCTGAGTACAAGGCCTTACTCCATGGTCTTCAGATGGCTAAGGAGATGAACTTAAGACGGGTTAAGTGCTTTGGTGACTCGGATCTGGTGGCTCAACAAGTGTCTGGCACTTGGGATTCTAAACACCCACTCATGGCTGCATATCGACGAGAAGTGGACATGGTGGCTGGGCACTTCAAGGGTTATCAAGTTGACCATATAGACCAGTGAAAGAATGAAGCGGCGGACGCTTTAAGCCGCCTTGGCTCTCAGCGTAAACCGGTCCCACCAAATGTCTTCCTTGATGTACTGCATAATCCGTCGGTCAAGATACCAACAGAGGAGGAGTTGGCTATTCCTGACCCAGAGGCTCAATTGGTGGCAGCTTTGCATGTTATACCAGATTGGACAATCCCGTACCTGGCTTACATGAACCGGGGCAAGTTACCGGAGGATGAAACCTCGGCCCGGTAGGTAATCCGGCGTTCCAAGTCAATGACCATAATCAACGGGGAGTTACATCGTTACAGCGTCACAGGGGCAATTCAGCGTTGTGTCTCTCCTCAAGAGGGTTGTGAGATTTTGCGAGAAATCCATGAAGGGGATTGTGTCCACCACGCTGATTCAAAGTCTTTGGTGGCTAAAGCTTTTCGTCATGGTTTTTATTGGTTAACAGCTCACGCTGATGCTGAGGATTTAGTCAAAAGATGTGACGGTTGTCAAAAAATTGCATGTCGTGCTCATATTCCGGCTCAGGAGTTGAGGATGATTCAAATAACTTGGACGTTTGCGACTTGGGGGCTCGATATGGTTGGACCCTTTAAGCGATCCAAGGACAAAAAGACCCACTCGTTAGTGGCAGTTGACAAGTTCACCAAATGGGTGGAAGCAGAGCCAGTCAGTAAGTGTGATGCGGCCACGGCGGGTTAGTTCATCAAAAAGGTGATATTCCGGTTTGGCTTTCCATACAATATTATAACTGATAATGGTACTAATCTATCAAAGGGAGAGATGGAGTAATTTTTCCAACATGAGCACATCCGGCTTGATATAGCATCGGTGGCTCACCCCCAATCTAATGGTCAAGCGGAGAGGGCAAATCAAGAAATTTTGAGAGGTATTAAACCCCGGCTTATGGTTCCTTTAAAGCGGACACCGGGTTGTTGGGTGGAGGAGTTACCTTCTGTGTTATGGAGCATCAACACCACACCTAACAGATCTACGGGTTACACACCTTTCTTCATGGTTTATGGAGCAGAGGCGGTTCTTCCTAGTGACATCTGTCACGACTCGCCCCGTGTGGCAGCTTATGTTGAAGCCGGTAATGAGAAGGCACGTCAGGATTCACTAGACCCGTTAGATGAGGAGCGTGATCTCGCAGCAGCATGTTCGGTGATTTATCAACAAGATCTCCGACATTATCACAGCCGCCGGGTTAAGACCAGAACTTTTCAAGAGGGCGATCTGGTGCTTCGGCTCATCCAGGATCAGACTTATATGCACAAGTTATCCCCACCTTGGGAAGGACCTTTTGTGGTCAGCAAGAATCTGCACAACGGGTCATATTACCTCATTGATGTTCGAGAGCACAAAGACTCACGTAAATCGGAGGAGACCAAGCGGCCGTGGAATATACTTCTTCTTCGGCCTTACTATACTTGAGCCACATGCTCCTCTTATGTACATATTTATGATAATGTATATATTATATAATAAACCGGAGCCTCGAATAAAGCGGGGTCTCTGTTCTTTTTACATCATGTGTGAGCCTACAAGAGCTTCTACTGACAAAGCAGAGTTTTGTTAAAC
Organism: Triticum aestivum; assembly: GCF_018294505.1. Taxonomy (NCBI): domain Eukaryota; kingdom Viridiplantae; phylum Streptophyta; class Magnoliopsida; order Poales; family Poaceae; genus Triticum; species Triticum aestivum. The sequence goes on from NC_057794.1 coordinate 364,432,790, forward strand.
CGGCCTATACGGCCACACGGAGATAAAGAAAATCACTAGGGGGCTTGGTCGTATCCGAACCATAGCTACACCTCTTGATCGGTTTAAAAGCAGAAAGGGATATCACTAGGGGGCTTGGTTGTCTTCACACCATAGATACACCTCTTGATAGGCTTTAAGCCAACAGGAAATTATATGGAGCCAAAGAGAGTATGTTGCATTAAGCACAGCTCAAACATAGGTAACCACTGAGCACAGCTCACATATTACCTGGGGGCTCCTTGCTTCTCAAAGAACAATGAGTTTGAACCCTTGTAATAGGCTATCAAGCCAGGCTTGGAAGCCAGGTGTATTCACCTAAAACCCCGGGTTATCCTGCCTCTTTAAGTAAGCCACTCCGTCCACGTAAACCTGGTATGACCCATCGAACGTTTGACAAGTCAATCCCATGGACCCTGAACTTGTCAAAGTTAAATCGGTGATTGGTTAAAGATTGAGGTCCATCTTAAAAGGCTTTGCAAAATGGTTTAACTCAGCGGCCTGGCAGCCCATGAAAAGCCTTGCATATTTCTTTTGTTTATGCTGTTTTTATGATAAGGGATTTATAAATATTCTTCTGACAAACCGGTGTTCATTACAACCCAGCATGACTTTCAGCGCTTAGTTGTTAGTACATGATCAGATTCTAAAACCGGTAGCGAACTGCTCCGGTCTGGTTTTGACTAGATGTCACCAGCCTTATACGAACAAATCAACAGCTTTTTAGCCCAATATGATTTCTACATGAACCGGCAAGAGGGCCAGGAGTTATCAACACTCTGGATTGATGTTTTCACCTCTACCATACAAGCACTTGGTCAGCCAACGAGGTATGTCACAGATATTATTTATTTTATTTGATTAATACAAACCTTGGTTATTCATCCAAGTTCTGTATATTTTTGGGCATCATGACCCGTCCAGTGGTACACCACTAGGACACTTTCAAGTTCTTGTATCCAGGAACACAAATCATCATGGACTATGCATAAATAGATCCCAAAAGTGAAACAAGTTTTTTACAATATCAAGCAACACAAAGCATGCTCGATGGCATGGCAGATAAACGTGTTTTTGCTATCCTATTACAAGAAGCCTCAAAACAGCTCCAATTGAATAATTGTTTCAAGCAGTGGCACACAGTAGCTGATAAATCGGCGGCCGGTTTAGGATGCTTCATCGGGACGGCTTGACGATTGACGGTCATTTGGTGCAATCACCTCTTCTTCATCCCTCCCCAGACACTAGAAATCAACCATTGACCAATCGATTCCGGTTAAAGCTTGAAACACGGCTTCTTCATGGATAAGGCTGGAGGGGTTAATGTCAGGAGCGTAAGTATGCTTACGGATTGGAGGCATAAGTTCTTCGACTTCATGGATTTCGGTAGGCTGTATTTTCCCTTCAGCGTCGTAAACCGGCTGGAAATGAGATAAGTCTATGTCTTCCGCCAGTTTGCTGGCTATTGGCTGCATCTCCTTTGTCAGCCTTCGGAGATCATCATTGTTGAAGTTTGAACCGTCTTCCTTCACACCTGGATATCCTTTAATGATGTCATCTGCTTCAAGATTCGGAATCCATGCCTTGGCCCGGATTAGTGCGGTTGGCGCTCCTGATCTTGCGGCTGCCTTCTTCAGTTCAGTAATCCGGGCTGGTAGCATGGCCAGCTTGTCGAGGGTTTCTTTTATCAATGATGGCGCCGGCTTGTTGTAGGCTGTAGTGCAAATAGCACGTTGGGATCCAGAGTAAAGTTGTTCTATTAAGGTGTAAGCCGCTTTAAGCTTCATCCGCATATCAGCGCCCGGATGAGCAATATGAGTGCCTGTCATGGTTTAATATCAGCAAACTGGTAAGTGATAAGATCTCATGAATTAGACAAACAACATAAGGAGGTATTTACCAAACACAGCAGACGTCATGGCGTCGATCTACCGCTTCAAGCCAGTCAGTCCGTCTACAACTGGCTTTAGGGCTGCTTCTGCGTCCTCAGCTTTCTTGGTTAACCCGGACTTTTCGGCTTCCCAGTCAGCACGCTCCTTGTTAAAAGTCTCTTTTAACTTCTCCATAGCTGTCAGGGCATTCGTCAGCTCCTCCTTGGCTTTTTCAGCCTCTGCTTGTTGGGATTTCACGTTCTCTTGAAGATCAATGGTTCGAGCATCCCTATTACTTAGCTCGGCCTGCAAAAGCTAAGATATGTCAACAACATGATATGTATTTTCTAAGTATTAAGCGTATAACAAGTTATGCACTTCGTACTTGGGGGCCAATGCCTATTTGCTCTATTATCAACAAATCTTTCACAAGTCTCAAGTACAATGCAAGCATTATCCTTAACACTTGGGGGCTAATGTACATCTGTTCAAAACTGACGCATGGATTCAAGACCCGGGTTACCTCGCAAAGCTAAACCGGCCCTTGGGGGCTACATTGATCAAAGTTACATACCTACACTGATAAAGTATAGGTTTTGTTTTTACTAAGGACTTGACATATTGAGGATCGGCATGCAAGGATTAAGGTATTACAAAGTCCCGGTTTAAGATTAACATCATGAAATGGCCCTTGGGGGCTACTTGGGCTGATGTTTAGACTTTGGAATCAAGAAATAAAGGGAGATGAAAATACCTCATAGCGTTCCTTCATCAGGTTCACCAAACTGGCTTCATAATCACGGTTTGAGTGCAGGCTATTTAAAAAGCCGGAGTGGAGTTCTTCAGCGCTAAGATGAGCATAACTTGACAAATCAGTGCTCCATTTACCCTTCTCCATGGCAGCACGCTCTTCTTTGGCACTATGTTTGGCCAAGATTACAGGATGGCCAGGAGAGCTGTGGCCCATGCCAGTAATGATAACATCATCTCCTTGGCCTCCAGTAGTTTTTACGGGTGATGGTGGAGTGCTAGTAACTCTCACCGGACTAGCCTGGATTGGAGCTGCCGGTTCAGTATCAGGAACAGCAGTATCAACTTCTATTTGTTCGTCGATATTCCGGTCTTGAGGGGGTGGCTCATCAAAGGTAGCTTCAGGATGGGGACCCTCCGGTTCACGAGTTTGGTCTGGTTCATCTTTTTGCTCCTGTTCAAGAACCACCTGGTCTTCAGACGGATTGTTCACCTGAGCTTTTTTGCTGGGTCTAGCTTTGGCTCTGCAAACAAAATAAAAGAGGTGAAAATTTAGCATAGTATTCAAAATATGCAAAACATTTGAAGAAAGGGTTTGAGTACTTACCCAGCTACCGTTTTGAGAGGAGGGAGTTGGGTCGCTGTTGACTCGCAGAGGATGAGGGAGGTGTCACCTAATAATTTGAATCAGACGGATTAAGAGGTTGTTGGAAATAACCTGCTTTGGGATAAGAATTGTTAGAAGTGGGGGAGACCTTAGATCGGCGCTTCCGAACCGGGGTGTCAGGTAAACCGGCCGAAGTGACCTGTTGGCCGCTGTACCGGGTTGTCCGGCGAGCCTCGTGCTGCTGCGTCTTCAAAATAAATGTTGGATCCAAGTAAGCAAGAGGATGAGAAAAGCTTACTTTTCAGACTGCTTGACGGTTTTTTTGTGTTGGCATAGAGTCTGAACCGGAGGAAAGGGTAATTACCTCTACGTCATCAGCCTGGATGCCTTCCATGTCCTCCTAATAAAGATCATTGTTAATGAGGTGCATGAAAAGGGAGCCAAGTGAGTCAAGTTCTACCTCAACTTCCGATTCATTTGCATCTTCATCAAGTTCCATGTTGATACATTCAGCTGTTTTCCGCTTTAAGGTTCTCTTGACGGCTTTTGTTTTGGGACGGGATGGCTTTGCCGCTTTATCTGCGGATTTCCTCTTCCAGAATGGATCATCACCCTGTTTATAAACAAACAGAAGCATGTTTACGGGTTGAACAATTTAAAAAGATGTCGAAGATAAAAAGGAAGGATAGTACTTACAGCACGCGGTTTATTTTGTGTGTAGAAGGGGTTCAAGCCGGTTTGGCAATAGACATATTACGATTCATTCAAAATTTTCTTAACACCTTCAGTGAGCTCTTCATCGGTTAACTGAATGTTGATGTGGCGTTGGGGGTCTTCTAATTCACCGGTGTACTCACACATTAAACCGGAGCGGCGGCTTAATGGCAGGATGCTCCAAGATATCCAACAACGCACAAAGTCGACGCCCGATAAACCGTTGGCCATAAAGGCCCAGAGCTTGGCGAGTTGAGGGGCATATGCGGCCCGTTTCGCAGAACTTAAACGTTGCGGCAATGGATGAGTGTTGGAAAACCGGTGGTCACGATAGCCTGGCAGAGGGTTCATCCTTACAGTAGAACCAAGTCTAGTTCCAGTCCTTAGGTTGACTGTGTAGCTTGGCATGAGGGAACTCAACTTCTTTCCGCTTTTGAATAGAGACGCCACCAAGTTCAGTGTTGGGACCGTTTACAAATTCTGTGCGCCGGTTCAGATGAAAAAAAATCCCGGAACAAGTCAGCAGTTGGTTCTTCTTGTAAGTACACTTCAGAGAAGACTTGGAAGTTGCATAGATTGGACATCGAGTTGGGTCCCATATCTTGAGGATGGAGTTGGAAACTGGCAAGAACATCACGGAAAAACTTCGACCCGGGCGGTTTGAAACCACGGCCTATGTGGTCGACAAAGACCACTACCACACCCTGCCTCGGGGTAGGAGGATTCTCTGTTCCTGGAACTCGCCATCGAATCTCAGTCTTTTTGGGCAGAGTGCCAATATTGACCATTCCGTTCAACTGTTCTTCGGTAACCAGGGAAGGAGCCGAGTTGCAAGCATAAAACTGTTTGGCCATTGCGAACGAAAAGCTGAAAAGGAAATACCGATTTACAAATCATTCATGGTGGTACGCAAGATGTGATGGAATAAAGATATACAGCTATGTGAAATTGCGTAAACCGGAGGCTGATACAATAATGAATGACAAGGTCATATCAGAACAAAGGTATACACATGTTGTTAAACCGGACTATAACAACGGATGTAAAAGGGTTTGCCGGTTTACCAGGGGACTAATGGTATGTGATAGGTTGTTTTTACAAAGGTAAACCGCCTATGTGTTAAAGAGGATACAGATCCAAGATAAAAGTGACTAAGTAAGGTGAAACATGTTCCACAAGGGGACATGGAAATTTTGGATCTACTGAAAGACAGGAAAGCAAAAATATTTTGACCTAAAAGGGTTGGACCCAAAGCAGTTCATAATGGTTCAGATCAGTTTTTCGCATACAAAAGGTTTGTTGTGGTAGCGGAAAGTAAACTATTACGAACAATATATCAAGCTTGAAGTTTTTTTATCCATAGATAAGGAGGAACAGGGAAGAGCCGCACTGGAGCCCTGATGAACTTCGATGAACTGTGAAGAACGAGGGAACCCTAAATAGATCTACAAAGGGGGGAAGGGAAAGACTTACAGAGACTGATTGAAGCAACGAAGGAGCGTCACAGCTTTCTGGCACAACCAGGTTGGTGCAGCGGCCGGCGGAGAGACGGAGGCAAAGCTCGGTGGCGGCGGCAGCGCTCAGGGACAGAGATGTTGCAAGGAGGAAGAAGAGGTGAAGGAGACGAAGGGGAAAAAGAGAAGGGCACGTGGTCCTATTTATAAGGTGAACCGATAAGCGACAAATGCGTAAATCACGGAGCTGGAAATGGATAGTTAATAAGGATGTCGCCTCGAGGGTTGAACATTCATTAATGAAGGGTATCTTCGGCTTCAATGGGTGGATGATGTCATAACGATTTACTACGGATCTAAAGGATGACATCACAGCGGTTTACCAGATTTATATAAAGATGACAGGGCAAGAATTTTTCTAAGTATTGAAGATTGACATGAACGAGTTCAAATCAATCTAGGGCCTAATGTTGGGGATATGATTACTGGAGGTAAACTGGCTAGGAGTGGCCGGGTTAGCTCCATGAGGATAGAGGCCTATGAAGACATGAAGGTGGTGGCGCTTTACGAAGGCCCAAGGCCCAAAGGCGGGTTAAAGCCTGTAGATGTAAAATGACGTTGTCATGTAACTTGTATTATAAGTTAGAAGAATTGAGACCGAGCCGGACACATCTATGATCCGGCCTCGGGACTCTATAAACCGGCGGGTGTCAACCTATCTATATAAAGGGACGACCCGGCCACGGTTTGAGGACAAAAAACAACATCTCGAGAGCCAAGCAAAGCGGATTCGCTCCCTGGTCATCAAAACCCTAGCAATACCAATCACAACTAGACATAGGCTTTTACCTTCATCAAAGGGGCCGAACTAGTATAAAACCCCTCATGTCCCCTTGTCCGGTTTAACCCCTTTGAGCTAACCCGTAGCGATGGCTCCACGACTAAGTCCTTTCACGAGGACATGTGCCGTGACAAACCCACGACACATTGTATGTGAACGTAGAGCTTATCACACCCGATCATCACGTGGTTTCTCGGCACGACGAACTGTAGCAACGGTGCATACTCAGGGAGAACACTTATACCTTGAAATTTAGTGAGAGATCATCTTATAATGCTACCATCATACTAAGCAAAATAAGATGCATAAAGGATAAACATCATATGCAATCAATATAAGTGATATGATATGGCCATCATCATCTTGTGCCTTTGATCTCCATCTCCAAAGCACCGTCATGATCACCATCGTCACCGGCTTGACACCTTGATCTCCATCGCAACATCGTTGTCGTCTCGCTAACTATTGCTTCCATGAATAGTGCTACTGCTTAGTGATAAATTAAAGCAATTAAATGGCGATTGCATTTCATACAATAAAGCGACAACCATATGGCTCCTACCAGTTGTCGATAACTGTGTTACAAAACATGATCGTCCCATACAACAATTTATATAATCATGTCTTGACCATATCACATCACAACATACCTTGCAAAAACAAGTTAGACGTCCTCTACTTTGTTTTTGCAAGTTTTACGTGGCTGCTACAGGCTTAGCAAGAACAGTTCTTACCTACGCATCAAAAACCACAATGATTTTTCGTCAAGTGTGATGTTTTAACCTTCAACAAGGACCGGGAGTAGTCACACTCAATTCAACTAAAGCTGGAGAAACAGACACCCACTAGCCACATGTGTGCGAAGCATGGCGGTAGAACCAGTCTCGTGATCGCGGTCACGTAATGTCGGTCTGGGCTGCTTCATCCAACAATATCGCCGAATCAAAGTATGACATGCTGGTAAGCAGTATGACTATTATCGCCCGCAACTCTTTGTGTTCTACTCGTGCATATAACATCTACGCATAGACCTGGCTCAGATGCCACTGTTGGGGAACGCAGTATTTCAAAAAACTGCCTACGATCACACAAGATCTATCTAGGAGATGCATAGAAACAAGAGGGGAGAGTGTGTCTACGTACCCTCGTAGACCGAAAGCGGAAGCATTTAGTAACGTGGTTGAAGTAGTCGAACGTCTTCGCGATCCAACCGATCAAGTACTGAATGTACGACACCTCCACGATCTACACACGTTCAGCTCGGTGACGTCCCTCGAACTCTAGATCCAGCTAAGGCCGAGGGAGAGTTTCGCCAGCACGACGGTGTGGTGATGGTGATGATGAAGTTACCAACGCAGGGCTTCACCTAAGCACTACGACAATATGACCGAGGTGGAAATCTGTGGAGGGGGCACCGCACACGGCTCAGAAATCAACTTGTGTGTCTATGGGGTGCCCCCCTCCCCCGTATATAAAGGAGGGGAGGAGGGGGCCGGGCGGCCTCAAGGGGAGGGCCCCAAGGGGGGAATCCTACTCCTACTAGGAGTAGGTCCCCCCACATGATCGAGACACTTCTTCGGTCAATAACCAACAGCAGAACCTGGATGCTCATATTGGTTCCTACATATTCTACGAAGATCTTTATCGGCCAAACCGCACAACAACATACGTTGTTCCCTTTGTCATTGGTTTGTTACTTTCCCGAGATTCGATCGTCGGTATCATCATACCTAGTTTAATCTCGTTACCGACAATTCTCTTTACTCGTTCCTTAGTGCATCATCCCGCAACTAACTCATCGGTCACATTGATTGCAAGGCTTATAGTGATGTGCATTACCAAGAGGGCCCAGAGATACCTCTCCGACAATCGGAGTGACAAATCCTAATCTTGATCTATGCCAACTCAACAAACACCATCGGAGACACCTGTAGAGCATCTTTATAATCACCCAGTTACGTTGTGATGTTTGATAGCACACTAAGTGTTCCTCCAGTATTCAGGAGTTGCATAATCTCATAGTCATAGGAACATGTATAAGTTATGAAGAAAACAATAGCAATAAACTAAGCGATCATAGTGCTAAGCTAACGGATGGGTCTAGTCCATCACATCATTCTCTAATGATGTGATCCCGTTCATCAAATGACAACACATGTCTATGGCTAGGAAACTTAACCATCTTTTATTAGCGAGCTAGTCAAGTAGAGGCATACTAGGGACACTCTGTTTGTCTATGTATTCACACATGTACTAAATTTCCAGTTAATACAATTCTAACGTGAATAAAAACATTTATCATGATATAAGGAAATATAAATAACAACTTTATTATTGCCTCTAGGGCATATTTCCTTCACATAGATGGCACATAGATAGATGCATCTCATCTGTAAAACTGCTGAAGCGGAAGGCGAATATTGAGCCTTCATTCAAGTTGAAGGTCTTTTCAACTTTAGGCCAGTGCATGTGGATGATTGACCATCCATCCTCCGTCCTCTTCAGGAACACTTCAATATTGAAACGTGGGTGTTGTATGAAAACTTTCCTCGCCTCCTGACCATAGAGGTAGTTTGAGAGGTAATCATCAATGAACTACTTTGGAAAGGCCTGAAAACAAGGATGTGCATAAATATTTTCTCTATATTGGAAATGGGGCAAAGGAATAAAAAAAAGGCAAGGTATAATAATTATTACCATCTTGTAAACCTTAGTGTTTCCCATTGTTTCCCTGCAATACATATAAGGTAGTTAGTCATCAGGTTAAGTAAGGGTTCGCATGCTATCAGTAAAATATGTTGATGAAAAATAAGCACATTGCAGATTCATCAGATTAATTCAAGCCACATGGAAAACCCATTTATTCAAACCAAGCATGATTAAGAACTAGGAAATATAGCACTTGTATATGTTTCTCATGTATTAAGTGCAGCCAAATTCGATTTATTCCTCACATGGTATACAATAATAGAATGCAGCCACAACAATTGAACATCGCATTGTAGAACTGAACCAAGCTGCTAAACACCACAACAAATGAACGAAATGTTAATTGAGCACCACATTGCACAATATAACATACTCCTAATAGAAGATCAGACAGTTAACCAAACCAAGCATGCTTAACAACTTGGAAATATAGCAATTGTATTTGTTTCTCATGTGTTTAGTACAGGCAAATTTGATTTATTTCTCACATGGTATACAATAACAGAATGCACCCACAACAACTGAACATTGCATTGCAGAATTGAACCAAACAGCTAACTAAACACCACAACAAATGAACCAAACATTAACTGAGCACCACATTTCACAATATAACATACTCCTAATAGAAAATCAGACAGTTAACCAAACCAAGCATGCTTGATAACTTGGAAAATTGCACCCTGGAGAATTGAACATCACATTTGCAGAATTGAACCAAACAGTTAACTGAACACCTCATTGCACGACATATAGAACATATACACTAGAGCAGAAGATTGCATGGTAAAAGTAGATAGCAGAATTCACTAGAATTTGTTAAGGAAAGGCGGTAGCTAGCAAACTGAACATGGGTCCGTGTGAGAGATATCGATGACGATTGACTCCTTGGACATGGAAGAGAGAGAGGCCTCCGCATTGTGGGTTCCCTTGTCGTAGTGGTGAGTTGTCTGAGCCGCTTCGAGAACCAACCTGCTAGCTCTCAAGATGAGGTAAGCACGTGCATGCTGAGAAAACACCTTGTAGTCTTCGTCGAAGGCACCGATGGTGGCCTCGAGAAAACGCCACGAACTGTTGTTTAAAGAAGCCAACCGTGTCGTGGCGTCGGCGTGCGAGGCATCGATGGTGGCCTCAATGGTGAGGTGCTCCTCCAAGATCTGGGGGTCGGCACGAATGACAGCCATTGCGACCTCATCTGCGCTTGCGGCCGCGATTTGCTTCTCTGCTGCCAAATGCTCCTTGAGATCCTGGCTATACTACGTGCACCATGTCTTAGGGCGGCGCTTATTTGGTGGAGGGGTCAGTGATTTGGGTGGAAGGTGTCGCGCCAGCGGTCGGGGAATGTGGGATGTGGAAGGAGGAGGAGGATGGGGGTTGGGTGTGGATTACCTGCCTGGATAGACGAGGCCGAGCAGGGTGAAGGAGGGTCGCTGGCGAGGAGGCGGCGCCTGCAAGCAAGGAGTGAAGGTTTCAACTTGGAAAGGAAGGCGGAAACAGGGAAAATATGGCTTTTGGTAAGGGGGAGGGGGCGGGGAGGTAGATATTTCCGCGGAAGCCGAAAATGTGGAATCGTCTCAGCTAAAAAATGGCGCGCAAAGTGTCATCAGACACGGTCCCTTATTCAAAGCAGGCTGTGGACTGTAGCCGTCGCACCTTCTCGCGTAAGTCATATGCGTACTATACTCTGACGATGCTCCAAGATATTTTGTGCTACATCTCACACTGTTGGTTATAATAAACTGTGTGAGATCTACTTGATTTTTCGTCTTGATTTGAATTACATAATGGGGTCACAGCGGAAATGGACGGTGTTTGAATTGCTAGACCTTTTATCTATAGTGAACATGTAACTATATGTGTTTCGTAAAAGAATTGGAATTATTCAGGGTTCGTTTGGACATTTTATACATTAAATTGGTTTTCTAGCCATTTCATGTGCACAATTCAAAAATTAAACTACACGCACATGCTTCGGTGCACCAACATGGGTTGTAAAATCATATATGTGTCCATGGGTTTATGCTTATGTCACATGCAAGAAATGGGGATCAATTTCGAACACCACGACACCTTGGCTCTCCGGCAAACATCGACGTACTTGCTTATGTAATGCTATCATGGAGCGGTATCAACATGCTGTGGTAATTTTTTGTCCCATTTGAGGTAGGTTGGGTATAAGCTTCTCATAAAGCAGAGCTGCTCACAACAAGTGTGATGGTTTCGGTAGGGAATGTTTCACCTTTCTGGATGAAACGATATCCATTGCCTCTTCTCGATTTCAAACTTTTTTTCCTAGTGTCAACATAGAACAACAGGAGTGTTGTGTCAATTTTTGGGATTTTTTGGGGTTCGCTTGGACATTTTTATACAGTAACTCAGTTTTCTATGCATTCATGTGCACAATTCAAATTTGAACTACATGCACATGCTATAATGCATATAAATTGGTTGAAAATTCAAATATGTGCCCTTGTTTGCATGCTTAGGTCCCATGCAGGAAATGAGAATGAATGTCAAACACCCTGCCACCGTCACTCTACCGCAAATATTGAGATAACTAGTTTTTAAATTCTAGTAAATCCAAATCTCGTCTAAAATTCATGAAACTTGGCATGCTATCATGGAGCGGCATCAACATGCCGTGGTCAATTTTTTGTCCCATTTGGGGCAGGTTTGGGGATATGCTTCTCATAAACTAGAGCTTCTCACAACAAGCCTGATGGTTTCGGTAGGGAACGTCTCACCTTTGGGGATGACACGATATCCATTGCCTCTTCTCGATTTCAATTTTTTTACTAGTGTCAACATAGAACAACATGAGTGTTGTCTCAAATTCTGGGATTTTTCAGGGTTCGTTTGGACATTTTTATGCATTAGCTGAGTTTTCAATGCATTCATGTGCATAATTCAAATTTGAACTACATGCACATGCTCTAATGCATATAAATTGGTTGAAAATTCAAATATGTGTCCTTGATTGCATGCTTAGGTCACATTCAAGAAACGGGAATGAATGTCAAACACCCTGCCACTGTCACTCGGCTGCAAACATTGAGCTACCTGGTTTTGAAATTCTAGTAAATCCAAAACTCGTTTGAAATTCATGAAAGCTGGCATGCTATCATGGAGCGGCATCAACATGTCGTGGTAAATTTTTTGTCCCATTTGGGGCAGGTTTGGGTATATGCCTCTCACAAACCAAAGCTTCTCACAACAAGCATAATGGTTTCGATAGGGAACGTCCCACCTTTGGGGACGAAACGATATTCATCCTCTTATTGCTTTCAAAAAAATTCTCGTGTCAACATAGAACAACAGGAGTGTTGTTTCAACGTTTGTGATTTTTCGGGGTTCGTTTGGACATTTTTATGTATTAACTGAGTTTTCAATGCATTTATGCGCATAATTCAAATTTGAACTACATGCACATGCTCCAGTGCATATCAATTGGTTGAAAAATCAAATATTTTTCCTTGGGTGCATGCTTAGGTCCCATGCAAGAAATGATAATTGGTTGATAAATCAAATCTTTCGGGGTTCGCTTAGGTCCCATACCAGGGCACCGTTGATTGTCGGCAAAATGTTGAGATACTTTGTTTTTAAATTCTAGTAAATCCAAAACTCGTCTAAAATTCATGAAACTTGGCATGTTATCATGGAATGGCTCCCGGCATGTTGTGGTATTTTTTGTGTCCATTTTGAGAGAAGGCGCACTCTCATAACAGCCAACTAAGGCATTTTGAAAAAATAGATGCCACTTTAATATCTCAAATGTTTGTATAATTCAAACCATGTGCATTCTGTTAACCATTCATGTGACGCCTCGTGTCTTGGTTTTAATGGCTCTTGATCGCAAACATTTTAGATAGAACACCCGTATGCAAAGTAAGAGTAGGATTTGTGCATCTCTTCAACGCAAATGGTTCTTTTGGATGACCCGTGTGCAACCACTTACAAACAATTTGGTAAGATTTCCATCTGTCATATTGGGTATGTTGCCATTTGTCAAACCAGAAAGGTTGACATTTGTTGATCTAGTAACATTGCCATTTGTCAACCTTGTAACACTATGATTTGTCAAAATATGAAGCTAAAAATCACTAGCAGTATCTAATTTTTGCAACTAAAATTCAGTAATTAAGCATAGATGGAGGCGAGAAGGCGTGTTCAGCCGGGCGTGCAGTGGGCGGCACAATACTATTCGATTTTACATCGGGCGGTGTAGTTCCCGATACAGCTTTAATGCAGATGAGAGAGAGGGTAGCAGTTCCCAAAATGTTGAACGGCCAATGATGCATCCTCCTTCAATTAGCATCGTGAATGCATGAGGGAAGTAATGGGAGGAGAACCATGAAAAGAGGCAGCATGATGTGAATGCAACGCAGTTTGCACTCACATAAAGGCGCCCCTCCATTCCAATGCATCTACCACATCATACGCACCTAAGCATTTGCCTAAGCACCTACACTAAGCGCAAACGTGCTCACTCCAGACCCATGGCAGCGATGCGCGCGAGCGGCCAGCGGCTGTGCCAGATGGTCCATGATGCCGGCCTGTGGCATGGCACCGAGGATCGTCACCAGACGGTGTTGGCAACCGGCTAGTGGATGGCCGCCGTCGACGCCAGCTACGACTCTCATTTGGACCAGATGATCGTTGCCACCGCCAACAAGTTCACCGTCGTCAAGAAGCTCGCGGACGACATCGCCGTACTCCTCCAGCCCGCGCGCCGGGGCTCCTCATTGCCTGCCACCCTAATCGGCCACCATGGTCGAAACCTCTTTCAAGCACTGGTGGGCCTGCGACTGCCCGCCGATGCCACGAAGAATGTCCACCTGGAGGTCGCGCTCGCCCTGAGGCGTCTCGCCCTACAAGAATTCGTCGACCTACACATCCACGTGTACGAGCAAATCGTGTACATAGGTATCTATAAGGCCAGTGAGGACGCTACGACATTGGCCTTCTTCAACCGGCTGGAAGCCTTGGATGCCTTTGCTGAGAAGCACCTTGACCTCGCCACAAAAGCAGCCGCTCCTTAGCCGCCGGTCGGTGGCCCGACGCACTGAGTTGAGGAGAAGGAGGTTGTACGTTGATGGATGCATCTTTCTTCTTGCCTCCTATAACCACCACTGCGATCGCATCATCGTGGCCTTAACTCTTATTGTGCTATTGCATTCTCATTTCAATCAATATAGACATGTGCGATCCCTTTGCTTAATTATATGCAGCATTGTAACTAGTACTCCATCTGTCAATTTATAAGTTATGATGCCAGTGTTTGGGGCCGACGCACGATCACGCATGTTCTTGTGCATGCGATTGCGTCAGGCGCGGCGCAACGATGCAGTTACCTGCTGCAAAAACTGCCATGCGGGGGACGTGGCATTGACCATTGGGCGGCAACAGTCGGTCATCCAGGTGCCTAATAAAGGATGCAAAGAGGGATCCTATAGGAGCAAGGACAAGCTTCCCTACCGATAGCTCATCTAACAGAAAACCCAAGTTAACTGTGCTAAGGCTTGAGTAGTCATCGGATGGGTGATCGGATGGGAAGTGACCTCGATGTTAAATTAGCTGATGTTATGGGTCACTGTAAACACTTAATTGCGTTGATTGTCTATAGTTTTCCATCATATTAGTTGAATTAACCTCGAGGTCCTTGTTTTGTAATTTTTGACATTTTTTGTTTTTTGTACACATGTTGATTGGCTTGAAAAAGGTCTATCTCATTACTTTTTGATAATTTTTGTTTTTTGAACACATGTTGATTGGCTTGAAAGAAGGTCTATCCCGTTACTTTATGACATGTTTCCAAAACATGGACCTCGAGGTTAATTCAACTAATAGGATGGGGCACTATATACATTCAATGCAATTAAATGTTTTCCAAAAAAAGTGATATGATTTCTATGAAACTTATAAGTCATGTATGTCAAATTAACCTCTATGTACTTGTTCTCGAATTAACCTCCGGGCCTTTTTGTCGCATATCACACACATCTTGTTAAGTTGAACCGTTTATGTTTTCTTTCCTAATCGAAAACAGTTCATTCGACTGAACCGTATGTCGTATATCACACACACCTTGATCCGGCTGAATGTTTCTGTTGCTTTCCCTGATAGCAAACAATTCATCGGAGTGAACCATATGCCGTATATCGCACACACATTGAAATAGCTGCCCATTTCTGTTGCTCTGACTAATCGCAAACAGTTCGTCTGGATCAACCGTACGCCCTGCTTCGCACACGCAACTAAAATCTGAACCATGTTTGATGCATCCATCATCGCAAACGTTTTGTACCTTTTTTGACGGGTTTTTACACCACCGTTTGCGATTATTGCATCGCACACAGTTTCATCGAAGGGTCTCTGATCGTAGTGTCGTGTTAGCAGCATCCTGCAGTAGTGTTCGGAGTCCCGGATGAGATCACGAACATGAAGAGGCGTCTTGAAATGATCGAGAGGTAAAGATTGATATATAGGATGATGGTATTCAGACACCGGAAGGGTTTCGGGATGCACTAGGTAGCCATCGGGTCATCGGAAGGGGTTCCGGACACCCCTGGTAGGTGTTATGGGCTTAATGGGCCAAGGGAGGGACATACCAGCCCACAAGGGGCTGGTGCGCCCCTCTCCCTGGCCGTCCAGCCCTAGGGAAGGAAAGGGGAAGGGCTAGACCCTCCTGCCTTTCCCTCTCATGGGAGAAAGGAAAAGGAGGGGGTGCCACCCTCCCCTACCTTTCCCCCGCACCTATATAAGGCAGGGGGCGCGGCTTGGGAGAGACCCCAAGTAGGATTCCTCCTACTTGGGCGCCCCCTTTGGCTGCTCCTCCCTCCCACCTATACATATGTGGGAGGGGGCGCCTAGCACACAACAGAACAATTGCTTAGCCGTGTGCGGCGCCCCCTCTACCGTTTACACCCCTGGTCATATTTTTGTAGTGCTAAGGCGAAGAACTACGAAGATCACTTCACCATCACCACGCTGTCGTGCTGCTGAAACTCATCTACTACCTCGCCAACTTGCTGGATCAAGGAGGTAGAGGTTGTCACCGAGCTGAAAGTGTGCAGAACGTGGAGGTGTCGTACGTTCGGTACTTGATCGGTTGAAGCACGAAGAAGTTCGACTACATCAACCGCGTTGTTAAACGCTCCCACTTACGGTCTACGAGGATATGTAGACACACTATCCCCCCTCGTTGCTATGCATCTCCATGGATAGATCATTGCATGTGCGTAGAATTTTTTTTATTTCCATGCAAAGTTTCCCAACACGGATCTGTGTTGAAACTAGCAACATGTCCTTCGTCCTTTTCAGGTACTTCGGGATGTTCTTGATCGTTGTCCAGCGATCTACTCCTGGATCACTTTGGTACCTCCCTGCCATATTTATGGCAAGACACACATTAAGTCTGATACACAGCATGACATACATTATAGAGCCTATGGCTGAGGCATAGGGAATGGCTTTCATCCTTTCTCTTTATTCTGTCGTGGTCGGGCTTTGAGTCTTACTCCACTTCCCAGCTTGCAATACACGCAAGAACCCTTTCTTTGACTGGTCCATTTTGAACTTCTTCAAAACTTTGTCAAGGTATGTGCTTTGTGAAAGTCCTATTAAGCATCTTGATCTAATCTCTATAGATTTTGATACCCAATATGTAAGCAGCTTCATCGAGGTCTTTCATTAAAAAAATCCTATTCAAATATCCTTTTATGCTTTCCAGAAATTTTATATCATTTCCAATCAACAATATGTCATCCACATATAATATTAGAAATGCTACAAGGCTCCCACTCACTTTCTTGTAAATACAAGCTTCTCCGTAAGTTTGTATAAAACCAAAAGCTTTGGTCACCTCATCAAAGTGAATATTCCAACTCCGAGATGCTTGCACCAATCCATAGATGGGTCACTAGAGCTTGCATACTTTGTTAGCATCCTTACGATCGACAAAACCTTCTGGTTGCATCATATACAACTCTTCCTTAAGAAACCCGTTAATGTCGTTTTGACGTCCATTTGCCAGATCTCATAATCATAAAATGTGGCAATAACTAACATAATTGTAAGAGACTTAAGCATCGCCACAGGTGAGAAAGTCTCATCGTAGTTAACCCCTTGAACTTGTCGGAAACCCTTTGCGACAAGTCGAGCTTTATAGACGGTGAAATTACCATCGGCGTTTGTCTTCTTCTTAAAGTTCCATTATTTCTCAATGGCTTGCCGATCATCGGGCTAGTCCACCAAAGTCCATACTTTGTTCCCATGCATGGATCCTATCTCAGATTTCATGGCCTGAAGCTATTTGTTGGAATCCGGGCTCATCATAACTTCTTCATAGTTCGTAGGTTCGCCGTTGTCTAACAACATGATTTCCAGGACTGGATTACCGTACCACTCTGGTGTGGAATGTACCCTGGTCATCCAACAAAGTTCAGTAGTAACTTGATCCGAAGTTTCATGATCATCATCATTAGCTTCCTCTTCGGTTGGTGCAGGCATCACGGGAACTACTTTTTGTGATGTGCTACCTTCCAATATAAGAGAAGGTACATGTAGGATCGAAAGTATGTCTAGAGGGGGTGATTAGACTACTTGATGACACGTCTCCAACGTATCTATAATTTTTGATTGTTTCATATGCTATTATATTATCTATTTTAGATGTTTTATATGCATTGATATACTATTTTATATTATTTTTGGGACTAACCTATTAACCTAGCGCCCAGTGTGAGTTGTTGTTTTTTTCCTTGTTTTTGTTTTTTTACACAAAATCAATACCAAACGGAGTCCAAATGGAATGAAACTTTTTGACGATTTTTCAACAATGTCCAACGTATCTCTTTTGGTTTGCAGTTGTCCTCTTCATAATTTCAACAATTAAGCTCATCACCTTGAACTTCTGAGGTGTGTCAAAGAGATGCAGAAGGTTGATGTAGTGGACATGGATCATCTTGTCATCTCCAGATTTGAGCAACAGAGTGTGCCTCAAAATAGTGTTTGTGGTGGCCAAACCAGACAACAAATGCTTCTTAGAGTCTAACTTGTGAGTCTTAAGGTCTTTCTCAGGAATGGACTTGTACATGTTCTTCATGGAGTTGTGATCCATCTTGGGCTTTGCATATACATCAATGTGTCTATCTCCTTCTTCAGCAGCACCAGGTTGACTGGTATCTCACTCCCTCAGTCATCCACACAATTCTCCCATCTGGATAGAAATGAGCAGTAGAATATAATTGCATGATCATCTCATCATTCCACGAGGTAAGTTTATTTCCAACAAAAGCATCAACACCAGCAAGTTTGAAGCTCTCATGAACATGGGGAAAGTTGTCCTCATTCTCATCAATGTATTTCTGATCCACCCATTTCATGTCACTGACTATAGGCTTCTTATCTAGCAGCACTATTTCATTGAAATCTTGTTGCTCTCTGGTGTGGAAACGATAATCACAAGCAGTTCTCCTCCTGATAGAATAAGGATCAGATAACCTCCATTGACGCAAACCTTTATCCTTTCTCAACATCATGTTCTTAGCAATAGAATGAGCATTGTCATTATTTGGAATCTTGGGTCTCAACTTTTTTAGCACTAGTGGCTCATCATCAACAACAGCTTCAGGCACTGGGGCCTTATTCTTCCCACTTGCAGAGACGTTTCTAGTAGTCCTCTTGCCCATGTTACCCCTGGTTTGCTACACAAGCATGCCTGGTTACTGTAATGACTTTGTGCTGACTTTGCTTTTAGGTCAGTCCTTTTGGGGCTTATGTGAGGGTGTCAAAATAAGACGTCCCATATCTAGCTTATTCTGACAATCCAAATTAAAATTTTACTCTAGAAGCCTACTACTAAAGTTTTAAGGAAGGATATGAGTGTAACACCGCGGATATGATTTTCCCAATATGTACTCCAACTCTTGCCGTTTCCGGCGTTAAGTTATTTTATTTTCTTGGGTTCGGGTTTTTGTCTCCGTGTGTTGTTATCGTTGTCATGCATCTCATATCATTTCATAATGTGCATTGCATTAGCATACGTGTTCATCTCATGAATTCGAGCATTTTCCCCATTGTCCGTTTTGCATTCCGGCGCTTCGTTCTCCTCCGATGGTCATTTCTACCTTTCTTTTGTGTGTGGGGTTTAAACATCTCCGGATTGGACCGAGACTTGCCAAGCGGCCTTGCTTTACTACCGGTAGACCGCCTGTCAAGTTTCGTACCATTTGGACTTCGTTTGATGCTCCAACGATTAACCGAGGGACCGAAAAGGCCTCATGTGTGTTGCAGCCCAACACCCCTCCAAGTTGGCCCAAAACCCACCAAAACCCTCTCCATCATCTAGAGCATTCGATCACGATCACGTGGCCGAAAACCGCACCTCATTTGGACTCTCCTAGCTCCCTCTATGCCTATTTAAAGACCCCTCCGAATTTCTCCTTCTCTTCCCCCCCCCCCGAAACCCTAGATCCACCACCTCAGCCGCGCTGGACACGTCCGGTCCGGCCGGATGAAGTCCACCCGCCGCCACCGACCAACGGGGCGCCGCCACGTGTCCCCACGGAGACCACATCGCCGCCGACTCCGCGCGGGCCCGCTCGGCCCATCGCCGGCCCCCGCGGCCCGGGCCTCCCCGCGTCACCCCTCGCCGCCTCTTCCCCGCGTCCGGCACCGTTCGCCGCGCCCGGCCGCCGCGTCGCCACTGCCGGCCGCCGCTCGGACCTCGTCAGCCGTGCCGCGCCCCGCCACCCGGAGCCCCATCGCCGGCGCCCATCTCCCCCGCCTCGCCCTAGTGCCGCCCGGCCCCGGATCCGGCGAGATCCGGCCCGGCCCCCGCCTCCCCGAGTCTCCAGCGAGCTTTCTCCGGCGGCCGACTCCGTTTTCCGGCAAGTCCGACGACGATCCTCGGGAGGCGTGCAAATCTTAGATCTAAACGTCTCGGTTGACTTTTTGCCTCAAACCCTAAATATTTTGGCCTTGTTCATCATGCCGTAACTTTGCATCCGTAGCTCTTTTTTGGACATATAGCATATCAAAATGTTCGCCTTAGAGAGCACATCATTTCATCTCATTGCGTCATTTTCATTTGAGTACATCTTGATGCCCGCAATGCTGTTAGAAGAGTGATATTTGAGATAATTGTCAGATCTGCTGCTCCAATTAGATATTTGTCATTTTTGCCATGATTATTGTGTGCATGATATGCCCCTGAGCTCTTCATGAGTTTTGTTATATATTTTGCCATCTATCCAGAGGTGCAACCCATGTATTTTTGTGATGTGTGTGGTGACTAGCACAAGCTTGCAAAGTGGTGCATTTGTTAATGCTGATTTCAGGGACTTAGCATTTCCACCAAGTCCTTGATCTGTTTATCTCAATATGCCATATGTTCTTGTTATTTCCTAGTGATCCATGCCTCTTTTGAGGATGATCAGTAAGGATGTTTTGTTAATCTTGTTGTGCTCTATCCATCCATGTCCTTGTTTGCAATTATGGAGCACCCATTGCTTGATCGTTTTTAGCGGCCGAGTTGAGTCTAGAAAAAAATGTTTTGAGTCATTTAGGAATTATATATCGGAGAGTTTAGGAATTCTTTTTACTACCCAGTCTCCTCATCGCTCTGGTAAGGCATCCTGATGTAGAGTTTTGACTCTTCTCTTCTCAAATTTCACTAAAAAAATTAGGATCACGCGGGTATCTTGGAATCGTTCCGATGGTTTTGTGACGAGAACATTGTTCTTGGTGCCTCCTGTCTTTAGGGGTTGTGGCAGTGTCTCAGGGAGTTGACCTCTGAGGTGTTGTCGTCACAATTTTATCGTTGCAGTTCTGGAATACCTGAGTTTAGTACGCCGACATCGAAAATCTCTTTTATGCAGTTCGTTGGTGAGATAACCTCGACGCCACCCAGTACTGGGGCGGGAGTTCGGGAGTATCGTCATAACTTGTATAACGGATGCTTTTCGAAGGTTGAGGTAGATGGTTTCCGAAGTTTTTCTCGGTTATGTGTTGAAGGATGGATACAGCTGGATGTAGGAATTGCTAGATTTGGGTGAGATATTATGCTTCCCCTGTATCCCCAACACCTGATTGCATAACCGGAAAGGTTCGGTAGTTTCATAGGTGGGAATTCTTGTAGCTCTAGTTCTTCTTCCACGGATATTTGGTTTGAGATTGGGATTTCTTACCGAGTATTCGTTCTTGAACCATACCTTGTTGATTTATTTCTCTACCTAAATTCTAAGTGGCTTCTCAATTTATGGATATGTGACCATTTCAAGTGGAATGCATTCGTTCTTATGTTCGGATGTGAAGACTTTATGTTGCAATTTCAACCCGTTTGATTCAGCTTCATTTTATCTGTCAATGTGCTAACGGTTGTCACCCTCTTCAGGATGGCTCCCGCTAAGAGCATCAACCAGAATCAGAATCAAGATCCGCCACCACCTCCTCCTTCGGAGGCATGGCAAGCTGTGATGGCTACAACCAATGCAAACACACAGTTGATCATGCAAATTCTTCAAGAGTGCAATCAAGCGAACCAAGGCAACCAAGGCAACAACCAGCATCACTTTGCTACACTCAACCAGTTCCTTGCAAACGGGCCAAAGACTTTCAACAATTGTGTTGAGGCAACTGATGCTGACGATTGGCTCGTGGATCTGTGCAAGCATTTCGAGTGCAGTAACGTCAGGCCTGAGGACTTCGTCCAGTTCGCTTCCTTCCAACTCAAAGACCAAGCTGCAGAATGGTTCCAGCAGTACAAGGATTCCAGAGGAGGCCGTGTGATTACCTGGGATGAATTCCGTCAAGACTTCAAAGCTCATCATATTCCTCAGAGTGTGGTTGAGAGCAAGCATGAGGAATTCCGCAACCTGAAGCAAGGCTCTTTGTCTTTTTATGACTACAAACAAGTTGTTTCAGAAGCTCGCCCGCTTTGCTAAGCAGGACGTCCTCGACGAGAAGAGCATGATATACCAGTTCAGGGGTGGTCTCAGAGAAGAAATTCAGCTAGCTCTTGTTCTCTTTGAGCCCTTGAGGTATGATGAGTTCTACAACATGGCATTGAAGCAAGAGGCCGCTCAACTGAGGTGTGATGCTTCTAAGAAGCAAGTCAGAGATGCTACTCCTTCTTCATCTACTCAAGTGGCCAAGCAGCAGAAGTATTGGCTTCCTCCTCCTCCGTTCCATCAGCCGTATCAGCAGAAGAGCAAAGGTGGCAGTGGATCTTCCCACCCACCCAACCCTAGCTTTCAGAACAAGACTTCATCTCAAGCTCCAAGATCGAGTGCTCCGTATCACCATCCGCTTTCAGAGGTCACGTGCAACAAGTGCCAATAGAAGGGTCACTATGCCAACAAATGCTTCAATCAGAGGTGTCTCCCTCCTCCTCCTCCTGTGAGATCGGCAAGTAAAGTTGTGGTCAAGCATAACCCCAAGCACGCCAAGGTCAACTTGATGAATGCAGCTCAGGCAGAGGACTCGTCATATGTCATCATGGGTAACCTTCCTGTTAACGATATTCCTGCAAGAGTTCTTTTTGACACTGGTGCATCGCATTGTTTCATGTCGAGACCTTTTGCATCTAAGCATGATTTTGTTACTCAAGTATTGTCGAAACCGTTGGCTATTGTCTCTCCGGCCCGTCAAATGACATCTTGAGTATGTGCTCCGGATGTTACAATCACTTTGGGTGACTATAAGTTCTTGTCTTCTCCAAACGTTCTTGGTGACTCGGACATTGATCTTATTCTCGGAATGGATTGGCTTTCTAAGCACAAGGCTCAGCTTGATTGTGCAGCCAGGCAGATTCAATTGACTCATTCGTCTGAGGATGTAATTGTCTTTGCCGCTCGCGATGATACTATCCGTCTGTTTTCTCTCAATGACAAGGGTGAACTGGATGCCATCTCGCAAATCCCAGTCATTTGCGAATATCAAGACGTCTTTCCAGAAGAGCTTCTAGGAATGCCTCCGCACTAGCCAGTTGAATTTGTCATCGATCTTGAGCCTGGCACGGAACCTGTGTGCAAGCGTCCTTACAAGCACGGACCTGAAGAGTTGAAGGAGCTGAAGAAGCAACTCGATGTTCAAGAGCGTATGGGTCTCATCCGACCTAGTTCTTCTCCGTGGGGTTGTGGTGTTCTTTTTGTGAAGAAGAAGGATGGAACGGACCGACTCTGTGTTGACTACCGTCCATTGAACAAGAAGACCATCAAGAACAAATACCCACTTCCCAACATCAACGAGCTGTTTGAACAACTCAAAGGTGCCCAAGTATTCTCCAAGCTTGATCTCCATATGGGTTATCATCAGATTCGAATCTGCGAGCAAGATATTCCCAAGACGGCTTTCAGGACAAGCTTTGGTTCATATGAATACACTGTCATGTCTTTTGGCCTCATCAACGCTCCTCCGACTTTCTCTCGCATGATGAACTTCATCTTCAACGCCTACACCAATGACTTCATTTTGGTCTATCTCGACGGCATTCTAGTCTTTTCGAAGAACAAGGAAGATCATGCCAAGCACTTGCGTTTGGTGCTCGATAAGCTCAGGGAACACAAGTTCTACGCCAAGTTCTCCAAGTGCGAATTTTGGCTCGATGAGGTTCTTTATCTTGGGCATGTCATCTCTGCCAAGGGCATTGCGGTGAATCCTGAGAAGGTGTCTGCAATTGTGAATTGGGAACCACCTCAGAACGTGAAGCAACTCCGTAGCTTCCTCGGTCTCGCAAGCTACTATCGAAGATTTGTTGAAAACTTTTCTAAGATAGCGAAGCCTCTCTCAAATCTTCTCCAGAAGCACATCAAGTACGTTTGGTCTCCGGAGTGTGACATTGCTTTCAACACTTTGAAAGAGAAATTGGTCACCGCTCCAGTTCTAACTCCGCCTGATGAATCCAAGCCATACGAGGTCTTTTGTGATGCCTCTCTCCAAGGTCTCGGCGCAGTGTTGATGCAAGAGAAGAAAGTTGTGGCTTATACCTCTCGCCATTTGAAGCCCAATGAGAAGAACTACCCCACTCATGACCTCGAGTTGGCAGCAGTGGTGCATGCTCTTTTGACTTGGAGACATCTCTTATTGGGAAGAAAAGTGGACATCTTCACTTACCACAAGAGTCTCAAGTACATCTTCACTCAGCCTAATCTCAACCTCAGGCAAACTCGATGGGTCGAAATGATTCAAGAGTATAATCCGAGTATCGAGTATACTCCAGGCAAGGCCAATGTGATTGCTGACGCATTGAGCAGGAAGGCTTATTGCAACAGCCTGATTCTCAAGCCTTATCAACCCGAGCTTTGTGAAGCTTTCCGCAAACTTAATCTGCAAGTTGTTCCTCAAGGTTTCCTCACCAACCTTCAAGTCTCTCCTAGCTTGGAAGACCAGATTCGCCAAGCTCAGCTTCTTGATGCTATGGTGAAAAAGGTGAAGATTGGGATTGCCAAGAGTCAACCCAAGTACAAGTGCTACCGCCTTGATGACAAGGATACTCTTTTCTTCGAGGATCATATTGTTGTGCCCAAAGGTGACCTTCGTAAAGTGATCATGAATGAGGCTCACAATTCTCTCCTCTCCATCCACCCTGGGAGCACGAAGATGTACCAGGACCTCAAGCAGGCTTATTGGTGGACTCGAATGAAGCGCGAGATTGCTTAGTTCGTGAATGAGTATGATGTCTGCAGAAGAGTGAATGCAGAACACCAAAGGCCAGCGGGTCTCCTCCAACCTCTTGCCATTCCAGAATAGAAGTTCGACCACATTGAGATGGACTTCGTGACTGGGTTTCCAAAGTCCAAACGTGGCAATGATGCTATATTCGTTGTCATCGACAAACTCACTAAAGTGGGTCACTTTCTGCCTATCAAAGAGTCAATCACTGCAGCTCAATTGGCGGAGCTCTATACCTCTCGTATTGTCTCTCTGCACGGTATTCCTCAAGTGATCTCTTCAGACCGTGGCAGCATCTTTACCTCCAAGTTTTGGGATTCTTTTCAGAAGGCCATGGGCACCAACATCCGCTTCAGTACAGCTTTCCATCCTCAAACTAGCGGTCAAGTCAAGCGTGTCAATTAGATTCTTGAAGATATGCTTAGGGCTTGTGTGATCTCCTTCGGCATGAAGTGGGAGGATTGTCTTCCTTATGCTGAATTCTCCTACAACAACAGTTTTCAAGCAAGTTCGGGCAAGGCCCCATTTGAAATTTTGTATGGCAGGAAGTGTCGTACCCCTCTTAACTGGTCTGAAACCGGTGAACGTCAGCTTTTGGGTAATGACTTAATCACAGAGGCAGAGGAAATGTGTAAAGTCATTCGAGATAACCTCAAAGCAGCCCAATCCCGCCAGAAGAGCTACTCGTCGCTTTGGCTTTCGAGATCGGAGATCATGTTTACCTCCGCGTCTCTCCAATGAAAGGTACTCGTCGCTTCGGTATCAAAGGGAAGCTTGCCCCTAGATACGTGGGACCTTTCAAGATCGTCAGCAAGAGAGGCGATCTCGCCTATCAACTCGAGCTTCCTTCAAACTTTGCAAGTGCATGACGTGTTCCATGTCTCTCAGCTCCGAAAGTGCTTCAAGACCCCTGACTGCACCGTCAACTTCGAGGACATCGAGCTCCAAGAAGATCTATCTTATCGTGAGCACCCCATTGCTATTCTTGAAGAGACTGAACGCAAGACTCGCAACAAGTCAATTAAATTCCTCAAAGTCAAGTGGTCACACCATTCCGACCGTGAAGCTACCTGGAACGTGAGGATCACCTCCGTTCTGAATACCCGGTGTTCTTTCAGTCCTAGATCTCGGGATGAGATCCTTTCGTAGTGGTGGAGTGTTGTAACACCCCGGATATGATTTTTCTAATATGTACTCCAACTCTTGTCGTTTCCGGCGTTAAGTTATTTTATTTTCTCGGGTTCGGGTCTTTGTCTCCGTGTGTTGTTATCGTTGTCATGCATCTCATATCATGTCATCATGTGCATTGCATTTTCATACGTGTTCATCTCATGCATTCGAGCATTTTCCCCGTTGTCCGTTTTGCATTCCGGCGCTCCGTTCTCCTCCGGTGGTCATTTCTACCTTTCTTTCATGCGTGGGGTTTAAACATTTCCGGATTGGACCGATACTTGCCAAGCGGCCTTGGTTTACTACCGGTAGACCGCCTGTCAAGTTTCGTACCATTTGAACTTCGTTTGAAGCTCCAACGGTTAACCGAGGGACCGAAAAGGCCTCGTGTGTGTTGTAGCCCAACACCCCTCCAAGTTGGCCCAAAACCCACCAAAAACCTCTCCATCATCTAGAGCGTTCGATCATGATCGCGTGGCCGAAAACCGCACCTCATTTGGACTCTCCTAGCTCCCTCTATGCCTATTTAAAGACCCCTCCGAATTTCTCCTTCTCTTTCCCCCCCGAAACCCTAGATCCACCACCTCAGCCACGCCGGACACGTCCAGTCCGGCCGGAAGAAGTCCGCCCGCCACCGCCGACCAATGGGGCGCCGCCACGTGTCCCCGCGGAGACCACATCGCCGCCGACTCCGCGCGGGCCCGCTCGGCCCATCGCCGGCCCACGCGGCCCGGGCCTCCCAGCGTCACCCCTCGCCGCCTCTTCCCCGCGTCCGACGCCGTTCACCACACCCGGTTGCCGCGGCGCCATTACCGGCCGCCGCCCGGACCTCGTCAGCCGCGCCGCGCCCCGCCGCCCGGAACCCCATCGCCGGCGCCCATCTCCGCCGCCTCTCCCTAGTGCCGCCCGGCCCCGGATCCGGCGAGATCCGGCCCGGCCCCCGCCTCCCCGAGTCTCCGGCGAGCTTTCTCCGGTGGCCGACTCCATTTTTCGGCAAGTCCGACGACGATCCTCGGGAGGCGTGCAAATCTCAGATCTAAACGTCTCGGTTGACTTTTTGCCTCAAACCCTAGATATTTTGCCCTTATTCATCGTGTAGTAACTTTGCATCCGTAGCTCCATTTTGGACATATAGCATATCAAAATGTTCTTCTCAGAGAGCACATCATTTCATCTCATTGCGTCATTTTCATTTGAGTTCATCTTGATGCCCGAAATGCTGTTAGAAGAGTGTTATTTGAGATAATTGTCAGATCTGCTGCTCCAATTAGATATTTCTCATTTTTGCCATGATTATTGTTTGCATGATATGCCCCTGAGCTCTTCATGAGTTTTGTTATATGTTTTGCCATCTATCCAGAGGTGCAACCCATGTATTTTTGTGATGTGTGTGGTGACTAGAACAAGCTTGCAAAGTGGTGCATTCGTTAATGCTGATTTCAGGTACTTAGCATTTCCACCAAGTCCTTGATCTGTTTATCTCAATATGCCATATGTTCTTGTTGTTTCCTAGTGATTCATGCCTCTTTTGAGGATGATCAGTAAGGATGTTTTGTTAATCTTGTAGTGCTCTATCCATCCATGTCTTTGTTTGCAATTATGGAGCACCCTAGCTTGAGTCAATCAAGCTCTACTTTTGTCATTTCGTGAATCTGGGCAGATTGTCTACTTGTTAGCGATTTTGCCGAGGATGTTGTAGTTGATCCATGCATGCTATGTTATTGTTCTTGCCATGTCTAGCTTGTATAAGGTGTATTCTTCATGGGTGCATGCTTAGATTGTCATGACTTGCTCTGTAGTGAGTGCATCGAGCTCGTAAACATGCCTACTTGATATCTGATTTTGCATGCTCCAGTTTTCACTAAGTCTGGGAACTGATTATGTTTTTTCCATGTTCACATGCTTGCAAATGTATTTTATGATCCCTTTTGGCTTAAGGTCACTAAGGGACTTTTGTTAAGCTCTTTGAGTAGCTCCATGCCAAGCTTTACTTTGCCATGTTCAGGTCCTGTAGCATATAGTTTTCATGCTCCAAAG
Source organism: Triticum aestivum (assembly GCF_018294505.1). Lineage (NCBI taxonomy): Eukaryota > Viridiplantae > Streptophyta > Magnoliopsida > Poales > Poaceae > Triticum > Triticum aestivum. The sequence continues at coordinate 364,460,633 of NC_057794.1, forward strand.
TGTGCTACCTGATCTGAAATTCCAGACAAGTGTTAATTTCACTAATTCTGAAATCTGTTTACCAAATGCATTTTTGTCATACTTGTTTGAACCTGTTAATGGATGAATTGGCCGTAGGTTAGTGCTAGCCTTTGGTTAAGCATCATGAATGGATCCCTGCCATGTTTGGGTGCTGTAGCATGTTCATCTTGTTGCATTTAGATGGCTACTTGCTCTAAATCGCAGAACGTGGTCATATTTGAATTGCCTGCCATTCCCAAACCGTAACTCCGATTCCGGTGTTCTTTATATCGTTTTCAAGCGATTTCATCTCATCTTTCTAGTGGCACATTTAGTTTTCCAAGTTGAGGCCAGGTTCACGCATTCCTTGTCAAATCTTGCATATGCATCGCATATTGCATCCCGCATAGCATACCATCTTTGCATCATGTTGTTTGAGTTTGCACGTGGTTGACTGTGTCCTTGTTGCTTGTTTGTCTTGTTTGGGTAGAGCCGGGAGACAAGTTCTCTAATGAGGAGCCCGTTGAGTTTGCTTTCGAGGATCCAGTCAACTCTGACAACTTTGCAGGCAAGATGATCATACCCTCGAAATCGCTACTATCTTTGCTTTGCTAGATGCTCGCTCTTTTGCTATGCCTATGCTACGATGCCTATCACTTGCTTATCATGCCTCCCAAATTGCCATGTCAAACCTCTAACCCACCATGTCCTAGCAAACCGTTGATTGGCTATGTTACCGCTTTGCTCGGCCCCTCTTATAGCGTTGCTAGTTGCAGGTGAAGATTGGAGACCGTTCCTTGTTGGAACATTATTTACTTGTTGGTATATCATTATATTATCTTATTATCTTAATGCATCTATATACTTGGTAAAGGATGGAAGGCTCGGCCTCTCGCCTAGTGTTTTGTTCCACTCTTGCCGCCCTAGTTTCCGTCATATCGGTGTTATGTTCCCGGATTTTTGCGTTCCTTACGCGGTTGGGTGATAATGGGAACCCCTTGATAGTTCGCCTTGATTAAAACTTTTCCAGCAATGCCCAACCTTGGTTTTGTCATTTGCCACCTAGCCTCTTTTTCCCTTGGGTTTCCGGAGCTCGAGGGTCATCTTATTTAAACCCCCCCGGGCCAGTGCTCCTTTGAGTGTTGGTCCACCTGTCAGCTGCCGGTGGCCACCAGCGGCAACTCTGGGCTGGCCTACCCGTACCTAGGACAATCTGAGTGTGCTCTGAGAACGAGATATGTGCAGCTCCTATCGGGATTTGTCGGGACATTCGTGCGGTGTTGCTGGATTTGTTTTAACTTGTCGAAGTGTCTTGTAGAACCGGGATACCGAGCCTGATCGGAATATCTCGGGAGAAGGTCTATTCCTTCGTTGATCGTGAGAGCTTGTCATGGGCTAAGTTGGGACTCCCCTGCAGGGATTTGAACTTTCGAAAGTCATGCCCGCGGTTATGGGCAGATGGGAATTTGTTAATGTCCGGTTATAGATAACTTGAACCTTAACTTAATTAAAATAAATCAACTGTGTGAGTTACCGTGATGGTCTCTTCTCGGCGGAGTCCGGGAAGTGTACACGGTGTTGGAGTAATGCTTGCCGCAGGTTGTTCTCTAGTTATTCGTTCGCGCTTTGCCCTCTCTTCTCGCTCTCTTTTGCGAACAGGTTAGCCATCATATATGCTAGTCGCTTGCTGCAGCTCCACATATTTTACCTTGCCTTACCTATAAACTTAAATAGTCTTGATCGTGAGGGTGCGAGATTGCTGAGTCCCTGTGGCTCACAGATTACCTCCAAACCAGATGCAGGGCCTGATGATTCCGTTCCGGATGACGCGCTTGAGCTCAAGTGGGAGTTCGACGAGGACTCACGCCGATATTACGTGTCTTTCCGTGATGATCAGTAGTGGTGCCCAGTTGGGGCGATCGGGACCGTGTCGCATGTTGGGTTTATCTTTCATTTTGACGTCGTAGTCGGGCCATGAGTGTTTGATTGATGTAATGATATTTATGTACTTTGATTGACGTGGCGAGTGTAAGCCAATTATGTATCTCCCCTTTTATTATCTATATTACATGGGATGTTGTAAAGATTGCCTAACTTACGACATTGCTTTCAATGCGGTTACGCCTCTAAGTCGTGCCTCGACACGTGGGAGCTATAGCCGCATCGAGGGCGTTACAATGAGATACTCTCTCTGTAAACTAATATAAGATCTTTATATCACTATTTTAGTTATTTGAAAGATCTTATATTAATTTACAAAGGGGATACTTAGTTTTGTGTGCCGTAGGGGCTAGCGCCTCGCATGATCAACCAACCAGTTTTACTTTCATCCACTAGACGTGCTCGGAGGGCTGCAGGTAACACACTCTTTATGCATATGTAGCGACATATGGTCTAAGTATTCCAAAGTTAGTGTGATCTCCCTGTCACTGTAAGTGCCTTTGTCGCCTTCGACGCATTTCTCCATATCAGAAGTTTGATATTTCATACGTGTCATTGCTCGACAACTTCCACCTATGTCTCTCTCAACACCAAAAAGATCTTCATGCCATTGTCAACTTCTACATGTTTCTCCGTACGAGAAGTTTGATATTCATACATGCCATTACTCCACATCTTTCGTCTATTTCTCTCGGGCTTTGCTACACATATAGGCAAGTACGGACTGGGATTATTACACGGTGACATGGCAAAGGGGGATTCGGAGGAAGGAGAGTGAGGCCGGCCACCCGATGGGAAATTAGGGGGCAGAGAGATTTAAGAAAAGTTCTGTAACAATCCTGTAACAGGCCCCTACGTCTAGGATTATTGATTTCTCTCTCCATACCTGAAACATTTTCATGCCATTGTCGACTTCTACATATTTCTTCATATTGGAAGTACTCCCTCTGCAAACTAATATAAGAGTGTTTATATCACTATTTTAGTGATCTAAACACTTTTATAAAAGTATTAGTTTAAATGCTCTTATATTAATTTACGGAGGGGGTATTTCATAACTGCCATTACTCCACAACTTCCACCCAAATCGCCCACACCAAACAGATTTTCAGACACGAGCTGCATATTTCTAGCTTGCCGGATCCACATGTAAAATGTTTTTTCTTTGCCTCTTTTGAGCAAGCTATTGCAGTACAAATAGTATATTTTTACACGAGACCACGCACGCTCTTTACAAATCTGATGTCATGTTCCCCACATCCATACGTACTGGAGCAGCAGCGCAAGTGCAGGGCGAAAAAGGTTGCAGAAAAGAGTCACGTTCACATCACAGCTCTAATTATTCTCCCTTCCATTTCTTGAGAAGAAAAACTTCACTGCGGTAGTACTGCAGCGTGGGCCAGCAGCAGAAAGGAGCAGCTCAACTACCCACACCGACCTGGACCCACCCGCCAGGGGACATGACGGCTCTTCTACTGCTACTACGGCAAGAATCCCCCACGGCCGCCGCCGCGGCTGCCGCCGGCCGACGACGACGAGGAGGCGATGACGGCCTCCAGGATGGTCTCCTCGCACTTGCGGCACCGCTTGGGCGGCGCGGGGTCGTCGAGGACGATGGGGCGGCGGCAGGACGGGCAGGAGGAGTTGGAGCGCAGCCAGGTGTCGACGCAGTCGACGTGGAACCCGTGGCCGCACTGCGGCATCACGCGCACCTCCTCCCGCTCGCCGAACTCCGTCAGGCAGATGGCGCACTCCGCGAGGATCCCGTCCTGCCCCTCCTCCTCCTCGCCCCCCGCCACGGCGCCCCTCGCCGCCGCCGCCGCGGCCACCGCGTCCGCGTACGCCAGCTTCGGCAGCGCCTTGAGCGCCTTCTTCTTGAGCCCCTTGCTGGTGGTCGTCACGCTGCCCCCGGACGCGCCTGTCGTCGTAGTAGTTGTGGTACCATGGTTATGCCCGCCGCCGCCCCCGCCGAAGGCCGCCAGGGCGTGGGCCGGGCTGCCGGACGGCGAGGAGGGGTTGGCGTGGGCGTTGGCGTTGCGGCGGGAGCGCGCGCACCGCGCGACGGCGGCGAGGCCGACTACGCAGATGAGCGCGCAGAGCAGGGCGGCGAGGATGACGACGACATCTGAGCTGACGCCGGCGGGCGGATCGGCCGGGGGGATGCCCGGTATGCGGCTGGGGTCGCCGCTCTGGAGGAGACGCCGCGACGGGTACGGCGATGGCCGGAGCATCGCCCACGTTCGTCCAGCGCCGGTAGTTGGAGGGGGCCTTTTCCGCAAAATTAAAGTTGTGGCGAGACGCGAGAGAAGCGAAAGGGGGGGTGGTGGTGTTGGCAGGTTGCGATTGTTAATGGCGGGCGGGTAAGCGTCGTAGCGAAGCTCCCGTGGCGATTTCCCGCGGGTTGGGGGCCGGTATCGTCGACCAGCTGGACAATCCCAAAAGGCCCACGTGGACGCGCCAGGATAATTAGAGATTAAGATTTTGCATTTTATTTTTGGGAGAGATTAAGATTTACTTTGGGTGCAGATTCAGAGACATTTCCTCCGGAGCTTTATATAAGAAAAGAAAACGCCTTCGCTGTGGATGGAGTAGGGTAGATGGATGATGCGTGTTCGTTCTGCAATGAAATGGAACCGGGGAGGCGATCCCTGATTGATCTTCTAAAGAAAGAAGTTTCGCTGTCGTCGGACGCGACATTCCGCGTCGTGCAGACGCCGGCCAGTTTCCACTCACCGGCAGGTCAACGAAGAGGGCCAAAGCAGCTCCACGATCAAGCGGAAAAATGATCCCAATCATGAGCAGCGGATGCTCAACTGCCAATAGTCGAGGCGCTATAGCTATGGCCTAGCAGTCTCGAACAGCGAGCGGCATTGCCATGCTCCCACATGGGGCAGGTCCGTCCGACCCGCCACTCCTACTCCTTCAGAAGCAAGCGTTCCTCAACCACTAGCAGCTCGAACGAACGCCACGAAAGTCCGTCCAGCGTTATCTGGACCCCCTCCCCTCGTCAAGATTCGTACTACTGGCGATCACGATGAGTCCACGAGACGAGCCCCGGGAGAAAAGCAAGACAAGGCAAGGCAAGGCAAAGCAAAACTTCGCCACGCTTCGAGTCGCCTCCCCCGCCCCCACGGCAAGAGACGCCCGCGGCCGCTCGGACGGCGACGGCCACGCTCGCCGACGGGGCACTACCACGACGCGACGCGCCTCCCGTCCGGGGCGGTGGAAAATGAAACGATCGCGAGGCCGGTGCGTAGACCGACGACGGTGCGTCGAAGGCTCGGGATGGCGCGCCGAGCACGGCCGGTGTTGACGTCGCGATCGGTACTGGCGTTGGTGGTGGTAGAGTCGTGGTGCCGTAAACCTCGACGACCTCGACGACCGACCGCTGCGTCATGTATTCAGAGGTACGGTCGCCTACGACTCTGGCGACGATTTCAACAGGGGTGACGACGCAGACGCAGTGCATGTGTGGACTTGTGGTACTGCACTCGGGTAACAATTATTTCAGCAGACAATGACTGATGAGAGACGTTTGCACAGTTATTCTGCTTGTCCTCCCTATGGTATCAAATCTCCGAGAAGCATGAAAAAGATCTAGAGCCTTCGTTCAAATTTCTGAAACGTAACCATCCCATCACGGTTTCATAATCACTGTGTTTGCAGTTGCACAGGACAACTGGAACTGGCACTCACCTATATGCTGGTTCACGTCAGTCAGTAGACTCCGCGTATCTCTATCGAGCTACACCCAGGCTTCATTAGCTTCCGCACGACCTTGTCCTAGTTCATGGCAGCGGCATACAGATTTGAGACCAAGCAAAGACGGAGCTGGTGGACAACGGACAGGTTGTGTCGCGAGACACCATTCACCAGTAATCGCCACAGGAGCAGGCTCCGTCCTTGAAATGGTGGAAGCGTTTGGCGTCTCGCACCACGATTTCCCTGTCGGCGATCTTCGACATGTACTTGATGGCGTCATGGCAGTCGCCGCAGACCCTGAGGTTCTTTATGACCACGAGCCTCGTCCCTGGGCTCGTGTTCAGCAGCCCAAAGGCGATGGTGTTAGGGTACTGGTACATACTCTCTCGATCTATTACATGCACAGGGGAATTCGAGATACAAGTGCGAATTACAAGCTCTGGCTAGAGTACAGGAATGGAGAGCGAGAGAAAGAAGGAAAGGAAGCCGCCGCCACCGTTCGTGATCCACTGGATACCCTCTTCGTTGCTTCCTCTCCACTTACTTATAGCTGGCAACGATTCAACGGGTGCACAGCCCAGCCCAGCCCATATGCTGTCCACGGATGGGCTGGCCGGTT
>NC_057794.1:364466904-364485936 GCF_018294505.1 Triticum aestivum
GTTGGAGCATTTCGTCGAACAGGAGAAAGGCGTCATGCCGATGTAGACAGGGGACGCTCTGCGGGAGACAACAAGGACCTCATGGACCTTGTTGGTGGGGAAGGAGACGCTTGAGAGGACGGCAAGCTCGAGGGCGACGTCTGGAGTGGCCGCCACAAGTGTGTACTCGTCCGGTCCTGCAACAACGACGCCGCGGGTGCTGTCGGCGACGGACTTCCGTGACGGAACCTGGACGTGGAGCGGCGGGTTGATGCTGCCCATCACAGGAATGGTGAGGGCGCCGAACTTGTCGCTGAGGTCGACGACGGACTCGTGGTAGACGGTGGTGACCTTGTCGACGCTGTTGGTGGCGACAACTTGGTTCAAGCCATCCGTCGAACAGGTGATGTGCGCCATCACGATGCAAGCAGGGGGCGCGTCGTGGATGACCTCGAGCACTTCCTGGGGCTTGGTGGTGGAGCCGGAGACGTCGGGGACGGGCGTAGGTGAGGCGTCCGTCGTGGTTGAGGCCGCCGGATCGACAAGCGAGGTGACCACGGGAGGGTCACCCACTGATGCAATACCCAACACTGAGCTCATCTCGTCTGCCTGAGCACATAACCTCTCCAGATACCACAACAAAGGCGATGGTGTTAGGGTACTGGTACATACTCTCTCGATCTATTACATGCACAGGGGAATTCGAGATACAAGTGCGAATTACAAGCTCTGGCTAGAGTACAGGAATGGAGAGCGAGAGAAAGAAGGAAAGGAAGCCGCCGCCACCGTTCGTGATCCACTGGATACCCTCCTCGTTGCTTCCTCTCCACTTACTTATAGCTGGCAACGATTCAACGGGTGCACAGCCCAGCCCAGCCCATATGCTGTCCACGGATGGGCTGGCCGGTTAGGAGGGCTCCTAACATCCCCCCCCCTTCTTGAAATGCGGCTTGCCCCCAAGCCGCTGTCCCGAAGAGCTCGCCAGGATCCCATGGTGCTTGAAGATCATCAATCATGTTGGAGTCGCCATGGTAGTTGTCGCAGTAGTAACCATTGTTGAGGTGGACTTGAACGAGCTTGAAGAAGCGGTCGTAGTCAACGGTGGTAGCCGAAGCCGGGGTGGATTTCGACGAGGTCGCAGCAGTAGTTGTGGCCAAGGTAGGCCCCCCCCGGAGGATGTATAAGACTTGAAAGGCTCACACCACCTTGATCCCACAAAACTTGTTGTACCTTGAATCCATCGGAGTCCATGTAGTAGCCGAAATGAAATGTAGTGGCATGGACGAGGTAGGCCGCAGTTAAGATGATGACACACTTTCCTCCTTCGAAGACCACTAGCTGAGCCAATTCGGGTAACAACGGCCATGCCATCCCTCCAGGATCCCAAGATATGTCCAACAGGTAGATGCCCTGGTCAGATCCAATCACATCCATAGCATAATTGAGCATATAATCTGAACTGAGCCACAACAGAGAGCAACAATTGTTAGAAACATCAAGCCGCGAATTCGGAATGTCGAGGTGCTGGTCCAGAACTAGCATAATGTCCAGGTGCTGCCACTGTATTGAAATGTTCATGTGTCGCCTTGTGTCTGGCATTTTGTCAGTCCTAGGGAAAGGTAATTGGGGAAAGAACTGCCGCTCAAAATGTGTGAATGTATATCTGCAGGAAGGCCATGGTTGCAGCTTGACTGAAGGAACTAGAAAAATATGCAATATTCTGAACTTCGCAAGCACACCACGATCTTTTGTTTGATCTGGTCGATGCCGCAGCTCATAATCAATGTCAGCAGAAGATAGTAGAACCAAGCACCGCATCATCACCTTCAGACAAATTGGAAACAAGCAATCACTTTTTGCAATCTGAGAGAAGCGCTGGCTGGACTCCGCAATGATACACATAACATGCCATTGTGAACCGCTACTAGAAGTAAGAAACCCTGTGGTTATTCTGAACAAATAACCCCCTGGATTCCAAGGGAACAAGCATAATGTAGAATCTGAATCAAACTGCCTGAATGAACACAGCTCGCGGAAATTAGCTTTTACTAGCAGTGGCCATTCCCCTCGTAGCTCAAGATTAACTTGTCTCAAATAGTCCTCAAGCAAGTAAATAACAGTAGCACAGCCTAGTTCATATGGCCCAATTTGCATGAACTGAAGAAAAAATTTGTTCGAACATCCTGCGCTTAGAGCGCCTATTTCCTGCATGTTCTGAAATAGATGTGCAGCCATAGAACAGATAAGTAGACGCCATACCACAACACCCAGGTTCAGATCACCCATAAATTGCATTATCGGCTGACTCAGGACTGGCATATCTCTCAGCGCCATGGGGATCCAACAAGCCAACTTCTCATAAGTACATGGTTTCAGTCGCGCACTTGGCAAATGCCTCAAGGATGCTCTCCAAGAATTCAGATCATGAGATAAATACTGCATCGCATATGTAACCTGCGGTAGCAGCCCTGTATGCTTCAGAATCACTTCTTCAGGAGAGGAAGCAAATGACGACCATGGCATAAGACAAGGCCTGCTAGTAGATGTTTTCCTCTTGGAACTAAGTGGCCATGCAACTTTCCATTGGAAATGTTTAGAGCAATTAGGGAAAACAGACAGAGTGTTGAATTTCACTCTCTTTGATCCAGCCTCACAACAATTGCTTGGCTCAGCGGAAACCAAGAAAGTGTGCTGCCCTTGTTCAGTGATGTTAGCTAGATCAAAAGATAGCACTGGCTCACACTGTATTAACTGAAAACCAAAAAAGCTCGTCGTGTTCCAAGCACTGTGTTTCTTCGCACGCCGAAACTGATGTACAGCCATAGGAGCAAGACCAGGATGATGCATTCCCAGAGCAAGAATAATACTGCATGTACAGCGTTCCGAAGGCCACTGTTTACTGTAAGAAAATAGCTTGGCGTGCTTACGGTGACATGAACCAACATTGTTCTGTTGCAAAGACCATAAGCACAAGGGCTCGATAGAGGTTATCCGGATGCATTGTACATTGTAATTGCCCACAAGTTCTCCAGCGTGACATGATTCCATAGGAAAGGTGCTACTAATCATATCAAGCAATTGGACAAACTGGAATGGATGTGCCCTGAATGTCCATGTATGAAGGCCATAAACAGAAGTAGTCACCGAGAAGTTCCAATGGGCAACACTAGAATGACAGACCTCTGATGGCACACTGACTGCAAATGATGGCCATGGCATCGGCCGTAGCAGCAGGCCTTGGTGGCTTGGGTGCGGCGAGATGTCCAAGTCATGCTTCCGGAACGGCTGCATCGAATTGACAGTCTTGGTAGCAGGATAAACGAGGTCGGCGACGAGCTCATGTGTGGCTGCTGGGAGTAGCGATGCCGTCGTGACTGGAGATGGGAACGAAGTGGCACCAACTTGGTTGGAGCATTTCGTCGAACAGGAGAAAGGCGTCATGCCGATGTAGACAGGGGACGCTCTGCGGGAGACAACAAGGACCTCATGGACCTTGTTGGTGGGGAAGGAGACGCTTGAGAGGACGGCAAGCTCGAGGGCGACGTCTGGAGTGGCCGCCACAAGTGTGTACTCGTCCGGTCCTGCAACAACGACGCCGCGGGTGCTGTCGGCGACGGACTTCCGTGACGGAACCTGGACGTGGAGCGGCGGGTTGATGCTGCCCATCACAGGAATGGTGAGGGCGCCGAACTTGTCGCTGAGGTCGACGACGGACTCGTGGTAGACGGTGGTGACCTTGTCGACGCTGTTGGTGGCGACAACTTGGTTCAAGCCATCCGTCGAACAGGTGATGTGCGCCATCACGATGCAAGCAGGGGGCGCGTCGTGGATGACCTCGAGCACTTCCTGGGGCTTGGTGGTGGAGCCGGAGACGTCGGGGACGGGCGTAGGTGAGGCGTCCGTCGTGGTTGAGGCCGCCGGATCGACAAGCGAGGTGACCACGGGAGGGTCACCCACTGATGCAATACCCAACACTGAGCTCATCTCGTCTGCCTGAGCACATAACCTCTCCAGATACCACAACAACTGCTCCTTGGCAGACATGGCATCCCACTCTGATGGTTTGACAGCGGGCATGGCGTCGTCGCCGGTGGAACGGAGGAATCGGGTGTGGACGAAAAAAATTGGGGAAAATTGAGGAGTGGAAGGGTGGTGGCCTGGCTCTGAATACCAGATGTTAGGGTACTGGTAGATACTCTCTCGATCTATTACATGCACAGGGGAATTCGAGATACAAGTGCGAATTACAAGCTCTGGCTAGAGTACAGGAATGGAGAGCGAGAGAAAGAAGAAGGAAAGGAAGCCGCCGCCGCCGTTCGTGATCCACTGGATACCCTCCTCGTTGCCAACGATTCAACGTGTGCACAGCCCAGCCCAGCCCATATGCTGTCCACGGATGGGCTGGCCGGTTAGGAGGGCTCCTAACAGATGGCCAGCCTCTCGCTGTGGCGGCTGAGAAGCTGCTCCTTGACGCCTTCCTCGAGGTCATGGTACACAAACTCCGTCTTCGGGACGTAGCCTATCTTCCTCATCTCGGAGTCGAGCTTGGAGATCATCCGCAGAATCTGTCTATGCTGAGGATGGCTCTGATCTTCCATGACGAATGTATGCAGTGCTCCGCGTATCTCTATTGAGCTACACCCGGGCACCTTCTTGCTGCCATGGTCCTTCATTAGCTTGCGCACTTCCCTGACCTTGTCCCAGTTCTTGGCAGCGGCGTAAAGATTTGAGACCAAAGCAAGGACGCCGACATCCCCAGGTTGCAGTTCAAGGATCTTCTCTGCTGTGCTCTCCCCAAGTTCCAGCTTCTTGTTATTCAGACAGCCTGAAAGCAGAGCGACCAAAATTGAGATGGTTGGTCTGGTGTGCATTGATGCCAGAAGGTCATTGGCCTCTTCAACCAGACCAGAACGAGCCAAGAGATCCACTATAGACACCAAGTGTTTCTCGGCAGGTTCAATTCCGTAATCATTAACCATGCAATCGAACCAGAATTTCCCTTCTTCTACGAGACCGGAGTGGCTGAGAGCCGACAAAAGAGAAGCAAATGTGGCGTGATCAGGTCTCTCTTTGTTTTTCTTCATTTCCTGGAACAAGGAGAGGGCATCACGGCCTCGTCCATGAGCACCAAAGCATGCAATCATCACATTCCACGAAATCAAGTCTCTCGAGACAACCTTATCGAAAAGCATTTGGGCGCTTGCGAGGGAGCCGCATTTTGAGTACATATCAATGACTGCTGTACCTACCATGCGATCGAGCTCGAGGCTCCTCAAGATGAAACCATGTATTGACTTCCCTAGCTTCAAGAGTCCAAGATCCGAACAAGCTAATAGTGCACCAACAACTGGCCCTGAATTGGGCTGAAAACCAGATACCTGCATCTGTCTGAACAAGCCAAGTGCCTCATCCGCATTCCCATACTGAGCAAGCTGTGAGATCAGTGCGCTCCACGACACATCATTCCTGTGCGGCATCAGCTCAAACACCCGGCGCGCCTGATCAAACAGTCCATTCTTTGCATACATGTCCACAAGGCTTGTCGAGATGACAACGTCCATCCGCATAGCATGCCGCAACAAGTACCCATGAACCGAGGCCCCCATCCGGACATGCCCTGTTGCTGCACAAGCCTGCATAACCCCGACAATAACCACCTCGTCTCCCTCCAGACCGTCCTCCCTCATCCTCATATACATCTCGATCGCCTGAACCGGCTGCCCCGCGTTCACGAATCCGGTAACCATGGTGCTCCAGGTGACGCGGTCCCTCTTCCGCATTCGGTCGAGCACCTTGACGGCGTCGTCCATGGCGCCCCATTTTGCGTACAAGTTTAGCAGCGACGAGCACACGAAGATGTCGTTCCTGTACCCTGCCTTGGACGCGCGGTCCCTGACGACCTCCCCGGCGGCGAGGTCCCCGAGGCGCGCGCACGCGGAGAGCGCGAGCGTGAAGGTGGTGCTGTCGGGGCGCACGGCGGCCGGGAGAGCGCGGAAGACGCGCAGCGCCTCGTCCGGGGAGGCCCCGCGGGAATGCGCCGCGAGGAGGGCGTTCCACGCGGCGATGGAGGAGGGCGACGTGGGCGCGGTGGCGAGCGTGGACTCGGCGGCGGCGAGGTCGCCGGCGCGGGCGTAAGCGGTGGCGAGGCAGGAGGAAAGAATGTGGTGGGAGGAGGCGGAGGAGGAGACGATCAGGAGGGCGTGGAGGCGGGTGAGTGTCCGGAGCGCCGCGCAGGACGAGAGGAGCCGGCGGAGACGGCGCGGGTCGTCGAGCAAGGAGAAGGGGTGCATCGAAGATTAGCATCTGGAACAGAAGTGTGGCAACCGGAGGAAAACAGCTTCAGGGAAACTGAACGGAAAAACTAGTCTGCCGCGCTGCTCGTGATATCCTTTTTTTTGCTTCCGGATGGAGGATGATCCCGGACTCTGCATAAATGGCAATGCGGGCAGTCATTTTATTAATTATTCATCAAAATTTTACAATCACAAAGTAATATATTAATAAGTCCGAAACCACATCTCAACAACATATGTCGCTACCCATATCAATTTGTTAAAGAGATGCAGATTGTCTGAGCCACATACCCAAACTTTATAACAAAGCCTAACATTTAAAACCGAAGGGTCCAACCAAACCGCATTACCGTGTCTAGGGCACACATCAGTCTGGCACACTCTCAATGGTCGTCACTTGCGCACATTGCAGAGGCCGCTGCCACCATCTTCCACCGATCCATCTTCACAGCAAGTACTGACGCATCGACCTTGCTAAGCCTAACTGTTGTTGGCGCCACCATGACGCCAAAATGCTCCAAAATCATGCGCTCGTCCATTAACACACATCAACCACCGAGACCCGCCGTCGATGACGCGGTAGAAACCATGCCGCTCCACCACCTGTCCATTCGAGTCGGTACCTGCTCCAAAATGATGCCTCCAGCAAGGAGCGTGGCGCCGGACGTTGCCATCGTCCGGTCCAGGAATACAGATCTAGGATTTCCCCCGGAATAGGCTGAAAGGAGCGACGTGAATTGCTATGATGTTGCCTTCTGATGTCTACTACGCAATTTTATTCTTGTAGACTCGTATTGGGCCTCCAAGCGCGGAGTTTTGTAGGACAGTAGCAATTTTCCCTCAAATGGATGGCCTAAGGTTTATCAATCCGTGTGAGATGTAGGATGAAGATGGTCTCTCTCAAACATCCCTGCAATCAAATACAAGATATCTCTTATATCCCCAACACACCTAATACAATGACAATTTGTATACGTGCACTATTTCAGTGAAGAGATGGTGATAAAAGTGTAATATGGATAGTAGATATTGATTTTTGTAATAAGAACAATAAAAATAGCAAGGTAGCAACTGATAAAAGGGAGCACAAACGGTATTGCAATGCTTGAAAATGAGGCCTGTGGTCCGTACTTTCGCTAGTGCAATCTCTCAACAATACTAACATAATTGGATCATATAACCATCCATCAAAGTGCGATGAAGAACCACTCCAGAGTTCCTATCTGGCGGAGAACATAAGAAGAAATCGTTTGTAGGATACGAAACCACCTCAAAACTATTCTTTCTGATCGATCTATCCAAGAGTTCGTACTAAAATAACACCAAATAATTTCAGATTCATAATACTCAATCGAACACAAAGAACCTCAAAGAGTGCCCCGAGATTTCTACCGGAGAAACAAAGACAAGAACGTGCATCAATCCCTATGCATAGATTACCCCAATGTCATCTCAGGAATTCACGAGCTGAGTGCTAAAACATATATCAAGTGAATCAATACGATACCCCATTGTCACCACGAGTATTCATATGCAAGACATATATCAAGTGCTCTCAAATCCATAAAAGTATTTTATCTGATAAAACGAAATCTCAAAGGGAAAACTCAACTCCTCACAACAAGATAGAGAGGGGAAAACATCATATGATCCAACTATACTAACAAAGCCTGCGATATGTCAAGATCGTGACATCTCAAGAACACGAGATAAAAAGATTAAACACATAGCTGCTGGTACGAACCCTCAGCCCCGAGGGTGGACTACTCCCTCCTCATCATGGTGGCCATCGGGATGATGAAGATGACCACCGGTGATGATTCCCCCTCAGGCGGAGTGCCGGAACAGGGTCTCGATTGGTTTTCGTTGGCTACAGAGGCCTGCGGCGACGAAACTTCTGATCTAGGTTAACCCCAAGGGTTTTCAGAATATTTGGGAATTTATAGGGTAAAGAGGGGGTGTGGGAGGCCACCGAGGTGGGAACAACCCACCTGGGCACACCTGGGCCCCCAGGCGCGCCCTTGTGGGTTGTGCCCCCCTCAGGGCACCCCCCCAGGTGCTGCTCTGGCCCATTAGAAGTGTTCTGGTCCATAAAAAACATCAAAAGGTTTCACGGTGTTTGGACTCCGTTTGATATTGATTTCCTACGATGTAAAAAACAAGCAAAAAACAGCAACTGGTACTAGGCACTGGGTCAATAGGTTAGTCCCAAAAATGATATAAAGTTGCTACAAAATGATTGTAAAATATCCAAAAATGATAATATAACAGCACGAATACTTTATAAATTATAGATACATTGGAGGCGTATCACCTTCGATAAGGTAACGCCACCATCGCCCGTCATGATCGTAGTCGAGGCTCAGACTTTCACGGGTAGTCTTGTCGCTCCAAACTCGCCATCGGATAGATCTGACGACAGATCTGCCATCGCCTCCTGGCCGACCACCGCCGCCGATGCATCGCCAGACTGGCTGAGACCCAACCTAGATGCCCAACCGAGGGCCATAGATCAGGAAAGGATCCCCAGATCCAAGCCGCCGATCTGGGGACCGCCCAGGCAACATCGGCGCCGAGCGCCCGCAGCGCCAAGCCCTCTGGAGTGTCGTTCTTAGCCGAAGCCGCAATGGTGGCCGCCGCCGTCCATAGCTCCTCCACTGCGCCGAGCGCCCCCACACCCGCGCCACCATAGGGTAACCCAGGTACCTCGCGGCCACCTTCCTCGGGGCAAGCTCGACCTTTGCGAGAGAGTCCCCTCCGGCGATGGCAGGACTAGGAGGGGAGGGTGAGGAGTTGCGACAGCTACGATTCTTTCTCCCCCTGAGCCGCTAGGCAGACGAGGGGTGGTCCTTCAGCTCATGATATTGTTGGGAAATGTAGCATGGAAAACAAAAAAATCTACGCACACGCAAGATCTATCCATGGAGATGCATTGCAACGAGAGGGGAGAGTGTACCTACATACCCTCATAGACCGTAAGGGAAGCGTTTATTAACACGGTTGATGTAGTCGAACTTCTTCGCGATCCAACCAACCAAGTACCGAACGTATGACACCTCCGTGTTCAGCACACGTTCAGCTCGGTGACGTCCTCGCTTTCTTGATCCAGCAAGACGGTCGAAGTAGTGGATGAGTTCCGGCAGCACGACGACGTGATGACGGTGGTGGTGATGCTATCTCCGCAGGGCTTCACCTAAGCACTACAAAAATATGACTGAGGGACGAAAGTATGGAGAGGGACGCCGCACACAACTAAGAGATTGTTGTGTCGTTGTGTGGTGCCCCCTCCCTCATATATATAGGTGGGGGAGAGGGGAGGAAGCCAGGAGGACCTCCCAAGGAGGCCGAATCCTCCTTGGGTTCCTGCCCTAGTCGTCCCCTTCCTTGTTTGTGCGCGGGAGGAAGACAGGGGGAGGTGGCGCCCCCCCCCCCTTCCTTTCTCTCATGAGGAGGGAAAGGTAGGAGGGGCCAACCCTTCCCCTTTCCTTCCCCTAGGGCCCGTGGCCAGGGAGAGGGGCGCACCAGCCCCTTGTGGACTGGTGACCTGGTGTGATCCCTCTTTGGCCCATTACCATATAGCCTCCCGGGGCTTCCCGGAACCCATTCCGGTGATCCGATGACTACCCGGTACCTTCCAAAACTATTCTCGTGTCCAAATAGCATCGTCCTATATATCAATCTTTACCTCCGGACCATTCCGGAGCTCCTCTTCATGTCCGTGATCTGATCCAGGACTACAAACAACATTCGGTCACCAAATCATATAACTCATATAACACTATATCGTCAACGAACGTTAAGCGTGCGGAGCCTACGGGTTCGAGAACTATGTAGACATGACCGAGACACCTCTCCAATCAATAACCAATAGCCAAACCTGGATGCCCATATTGGTTCCTACATATTCTACGAAGATCTTTATCGGTCGAACCTTATGACAACATATATAATTCCCTTTGTCTATCGGTATGTTACTTGCCGAGATTTGATCGTTGGTATCTTCATACCTAGTTCAATCTCATTACCGTCAAGTCTCTTTACTATTTCCGTAATACATCATCTCGTAACTAACTCCTTAGTCACTTTCCTTGCAAGCTTCTTGTGATGTGTATTACCAAGAGGGCCCAGAGATACCTCTCCGATACCGAGAGTGACCAATCATAATATCGATCCATGCCAACTCAACAGACACCTTCGGAGATACCTTTAGAGCATCTTTATGATCTCCCAGTTACGTTGTGACGTTTGATAGCACACAAGGTATTCCTCCGGTATCCTGGAGTTGCATGATCTCATAGTCGAAGGATTATGTACTTGACATTAAGAAAGCAATAGCAATAGACTGAACAATCATATGCTAAGCTAACGGATGGGTCTTGTCCATCACATCATTTTCCTAATGATGTGATCATGTTATCAAATGAGAACACATGTCTATGGTTAGGAAAACTTAACCATCTTTGATCAACAAGCTAGTCTAGTAGAGGCTTACTAGGCACACGGTATTTGTTTATGTATACACACATGTATTTTAGTCCCTGATCAATACAATTCTAGCATGAATAATAGACCTTTATCATAAATAATGAAATATAAAATAAAAACTTTAATATTGCCTCTAGGGCATATTTCCTTCAGATATCCTAATCCAACGGTCGTCCTCTACATAGAGCATCTCTAGTAGAACCTTCGTCAAGGCCAATGAGCAAGTTTGGATTTGCTTGCATGATATTGATGATCCCATTGCCATTTATATAGTGCTAATCGTAACTTACATAGGTGACGCTTAAATTCTTATCTATGATGAGTATGTGGAGTCGATTATATGTGATGGAATGCTTAATAGGATATATTTTGCTAATTCAATATGTCATTTTATCATCGCAAAAAATGGCATGTCATGCTTGATGGTCATATATCTCTGTCTATTGATATGCTTAAGATTTTCAAAATCACATCTTTAAGATCTTTCTGTGCCACATATGCCTATCATATTAAGTTCAATCTGATTTCTGAGAGTGGCATGGATGACAAGTTCTTGGTTTGTGACATTTTCATAAGTTGTGATGATATTTCCACGCTACCTTTGCATATTTTGAGCAAGTGTATAATGCTACTTGTGTTGCAAAAATAATATTGAATAGTTGTTCTTTCTATAAGATTGCTTGCAACCATGGTAGGGTGTTATATTTGTCTTGTGAAGACCACCTTTCCATGAATATTGATGAAATGCTCTTTGTGTTGCATCAAACATGATGAAGTCTTGCTCTTTTCTCTAGGCTTGATTGTTACCATACCCATGCTTTGCACATGCCATGTAATGGTTGTTGTCCAACTTTTCCTCTTTTTGTATCAAATCTATTGAAAAATATATGCTCTTTCTGATGTTTTGATTGCAATAACGGTTATATCTTTGAAAATGGGAACGCTGATGGGGTTATGTACCTAGGGTAGGGTCATGGACCTGATCCAAGTAACTTACCCCAGGACATCCTTAGAAGAGGTCGCCTTCCAGTCGACCAACGAGGATTCACTCGACTGGCCTGAAGGACTCGACCACGAAGACTCACTCGACCACCAGGAGGTCAAGAGGCACTCTGCACTGCAACGGCCTGTAATCAAGTAGACTTTATGATAGTAAAGGCCTTTATGTGGGGCGTTACCAGTAACGCCCCAGACTTAACTCACCTTAAACCCTCTCCTACGCGGGCTGGCTGGGGTCCTGGCGCACTCTATATAAGCCACCCCCCTCCACAGGCAGAAGGGTTCGGCACCTTGTAATTCATACATTCATAATCCACTCGACCGCCTCCGGGCTCCGAGACGTAGGGCTGTTACTTCTTCCGAGAAGGGCCTGAACTCGTACATCCTTTGTGCTTACAACCTCTCCATAGCTAGGACCTTGCCTCTCCATACCTACCCCCCACTCTACTGTCAGGCTTAGAACCACGACAGTTGGCGCCCACCTTGGGGCCGGTGTTTTAGCGATTTTGTGGAGAAGTTGCGATTCTTCCGAGTACTCTCATCATGGTGTCTGCTGGAGTTTTGGTCAAGGGTCAAGAGATCCGTCTCGGCACTCTCACCTTCATCGCCGACGACTCCGCGTGGCTCCAGGAGGCTCCACTCGACGTAGACGCGCTCCCCGTCCGCGGTGCGACGCATTTTCATGCATGTGTCCGCGGCGTTCTGCTGCGGCAACCGTCGACCCAGTATCGGTCGGCCCCTCCATCGTCCACCCTCCCGGTCTCCCGCCAGCGCAAGCGCTCAGGCCGGTCGAGGCTTCAGCGATGGGTGAGTCACGCGGTGGCTCGCCAATCGGCCACTACACAAGTTGCGGCAATCGAGCCCAACGAATCTCTCTACGGCTTGTTCGGTCAGTCGACTGGCTCCGGAGAGACTGCATCCGAGTGCGGAAGCAGTGATCCAGCGGCGGAAATCTTGATGGTCGACGGGCCCCGCAGCCCTCCTGGCTTCGCCCGTGGTGGTGGAGCAGGTGACGGCGGCGACCCTGCACGAGACTACGAAGAGTACCAGCCCGAGCCACTCGACTCTCTGCAAAGAGAAGAGCTTCGCCGCAGGAACGAGGATCCCCTGCGTATTCCCATCGCAGGAGAAACCCCTGAGGCTCGTGCCTTGGAGGAGGCGCGTCTGGCCAATTTGGCCGAGCGCACTCGATTGGAGAACCTTCAACGAGCACTCGACGAGCGCGCGCGGCAACGAGTTCCCGACACCAGTCGACGTCAACTCTTCCCGCCGACTCAGGTATATCGAACCCCAATTCAGAATTTAGCAGCTGCGACCCGTATAGCAGAGTCCATTCAGCCTTCGCAGTCGGAAGCTGGCAGAGGTTTGCTGCAGATCAGGGATCTGCTCCGGGCAGCAGGAGATCAGAATTCAGCCGTGTC
The DNA here is from genome assembly GCF_018294505.1 of Triticum aestivum. Classification (NCBI taxonomy): domain Eukaryota; kingdom Viridiplantae; phylum Streptophyta; class Magnoliopsida; order Poales; family Poaceae; genus Triticum; species Triticum aestivum. The sequence goes on from NC_057794.1 coordinate 364,480,082, forward strand.
TCAGTCGCGCAACAGAATTCACAGTCGATCTGTCACTGTGAATACGGTTCATTCGGCTCACAGCCCCAGATCGCCTCCGCGGCGCGAAGGGCGTGAGAATCGGCAAGATCAATATGGCGACAGACTCGACCGAGATGATAGGCGTCGAGTGCCCTATTCCCCTCCGAGGGGTGGGTCTTACGCTCCTCGGCAGCCAGATGATAGGCGTCAGTACAGTACAGGGCGTAGGGTTCCAGTTGACCCCAGAGTGCCAGGCTTCGACGCGCGATCCATTATCGTGCAAGGGTTGGTCGACCGGAACAGAGCCCATCGAGGCGCACTCGACAGAGATGTACCCACGAGCAGTCGAGTACATGTTTCTGGTCCTGAATGTTTCAGCAGAGCTATCAGAGCCGCAGTTATCCCCCCCAATTTCAGGTTGGCAACAGGAGTCAGCAAGTTCACTGGTGAGTCTAAGCCTGAAACTTGGCTTGAAGACTACCGAGTGGCAGTTCAGATCGGTGGTGGGAACGACGAGGTGGCCATGAAGCATTTGCCCCTCATGTTGGAAGGTTCTGCCAGGGCATGGTTGACTCAATTACCTCCTAGCAGCATTTACACTTGGGAAGATCTGTCCCGAGTGTTCGTCAGAACGTTTGAAGGGACTTGCAAGCGACCAGCGGGATTGACAGAGTTGCAAGTCTGCGTGCAGAAAACTAATGAGACTCTTAGAGAGTATATTCAGAGGTGGATCACTTTGCACCACACTGTGGAAAATGTCTCTGATCATCAGGCAGTATGCGCCTTCAAAGACGGCGTCAAGAACAGAGAACTGAGTTTGAAATTTGGTCGAACCGGTGACATGACCTTGAGTCGGATGATGGAGATCGCTACCAAGTACGCCAACGGCGAAGAAGAAGACCGACTCCGAAGCGGCAAGCACAAGCCGAGTCAGTCGGAAAAAGGAAACACCAGTCGGAAACAGAAGCGGAAGGCTGAACCGGCAGCTCCTGGAGAGGCTCTGGCCGTGACTCAAGGAAAGTTTAAGGGGAAACCAAAAGGATCCTGGAACCCCAAGAAGGTAAAGGATAAAGAAGGGAACGACGTGATGGATATGCCGTGCCACATTCACACGAAGAAAGATGAAGAGGGGAATATCATTTACCCAAAACACACCACTCGCCAATGTCGACTCCTGATCCAGCAGTTTCAGGGAAAACAGTCTAAGGACAAGGAGAAGGAGTCGGACAAGGCCGAAGACAAAGAGGACAGTGAGGGAGGATATCCGCATATCAACTCCACTCTAATGATCTTTGCAGATGTGGAAAGCAGAAGTCGACTGAAAGTGATTAACCGAGAGGTGAACATGGTTGCCCCGGCAAAGGCAAATTATCTGAAGTGGTCTCAAACACCCATCACATTCGACCAATCTGATCACCCGACTCATATTGCCACCCCCGGGAGGCAAGCTTTGGTGGTCGATCCAGTTGTCGAAGGCACTCGACTGACAAAGGTGCTGATGGATGGTGGAAGTGGGCTGAACTTATTGTATGCAGACACATTGAAAGGTATGGGCATCCCGATGTCCCGACTGAGCACTAGTAACATGAGCTTCCATGGAGTTATACCAGGGAAGAAGGCCGAGTCACTCGGCCAGATAGCTTTGGACGTAGTGTTTGGTGATTCAAAGCATTTTCGCAAAGAAAAGTTGACGTTTGAGGTCGTGGATTTTCAAAGTGCATATCATGCCATTTTGGGGAGACCAGCCTATGCACGGTTCATGGCTCGACCATGTTACGTGTACCTCAAATTGAAGATGCCCGGTCCCAAAGGTGTGATCACTGTCACCGGTGATAGGAAAAAGGCAGAGGAGTGCTTTCAGAAGGGCTCCAAGATTGCCGATTCCCAAGTGACAGCGGTCGAGTTCGAAGAATACAAGCAAAACGCAGATCCGAGCGACTTGCTGCGATCCAAAAAGCCCGCCACAGAGTCTGCATTCCAGCCGTCCGGTGAGACGAAGCCTGTTCACATTCACCCGACCGACCCCGAAGCAGCTCCGACCCGCATCTCCACAACACTCGACCCAAAATAGGAAGAAGCGCTCATCCAGTTCCTCCGTGAGAACTGGGACATTTTTGCATGGAAGCCCGCTGACATGCCAGGTGTTCCCAGGGGACTGGCTGAGCATCGCCTAAGAGTCGACTCGTCTGCAAAACCAGTCAAAGAGCATCTTCGGCGGTCCGCCGTCCAGAAGAGAAAGGCCATCGGTGAAGAAGTGGCTCGACTGTTGGCGGCAGGATTTATCCGAGAGATATACCACTCCGAGTGGCTCGCTAATGTCGTCATGGTTCCTAAGAAGGACAAGTCGCTTCGAATGTGCATTGATTTCAAGCACATCAACCGGGCCTGCCCGAAAGATCACTTTCCTCTCCCTCGCATAGATCAAATTGTTGACTCGACCGCGGGATGCGAGAGGTTGTCTTTTTTAGATGCTTACTCCGGGTACCACCAGATCCGTCTGTACGGGCCCGATGAGGTAAAAACAGCTTTCATCACTCCATTCGGGTGCTTCTGCTATATCACCATGCCATTCGGCCTCAAGAATGCCGGAGCCACATTTATGCGAATGATTCAGAAGTGTCTACTCACCCAAATCAGTCGGAATGTGGAAGCTTATATGGATGATATTGTTGTCAAGTCACGAAAAGGTTCCGACCTGCTCGCTGACCTCGCCGAAACATTCGCCAACCTCAGAAGGTATGATATCAAGCTCAATCCATCAAAGTGCACATTTGGAGTTCCTGGTGGCAAGTTACTCGGTTTTCTCGTTTCCGAACGGGGAATCGACGCTAACCCAGAGAAGATTGGCACTATTCTCCGAATGAAACGCCCTGTGCGAGTGCACGATGTCCAGAAGCTTACTGGATGCTTGGCCGCATTAAGTCGATTCATCTCACGACTCGGTGAAAAGGCACTGCCTCTTTACCGACCGATGAAGAAGGCTGACAAGTTCGAGTGGACTCCAGAAGCTGATGCAGCGTTTGCCGAGCTAAAAGCTCTGCTCTCCACCCAGCCGGTGCTTGCTGCTCCAATCAGCAAAGAGCCTCTGTTGCTCTACATCGCAGCCACAGGACAAGTCGTCAGTACTGTGCTAACAGTCGAGCGGGAAGAAGAAGGAAAAGCTCTCAAAGTTCAGCGCCCAGTGTATTATTTGTCTGAAGTCTTGACTCCATCCAAGCAGAGATATCCTCATTATCAGAAGCTTGTGTATGGAATATACATGACCACAAAGAAGGTTGCTCATTATTTCTCTGACCATTCCATCACAGTCGTCAGCGACGCTCCACTATCAGAGATTTTGCACAACAGAGATGCAACTGGTCGAGTGGCCAAATGGGCGATTGAACTTCTTCCCCTTGATATCAAGTTTGAGGCAAAGAAAGCCATTAAGTCCCAGGCGATAGCAGATTTCCTCGCCGAGTGGATTGAACAACAGCAGCCGACTGAAGTTCACTCGGAGCATTGGACCATGTTTTTCGATGGCTCTAAGATGTTGAATGGTTCCGATGCTGGGGTTGTCCTGGTTTCCCCCAGAGGAGATAAGCTCAGATATGTGCTCCAGATTCACTTTGATTCCTCCAACAATGAGGCAGAATATGAGGCCCTCCTATATGGGTTGCGCATGGCCATTTCACTCGGCGTCCGTCGCCTAATGGTCTATGGCGACTCGGATTTAGTGGTCAATCAGGTGATGAAAGAGTGGGACGTGAGAAGCCCAGCCATGACTGGATACTGCAGTGCAGTGAGGAAGCTGGAGAAGAAGTTCGAGGGGTTGGAGCTCCATCATATACCCCGACTGAAAAATCAAGCAGCTGATGATCTAGCAAAGATAGGTTCCAAGAGAGAAGCCATTCCGAGTGGTGTGTTCTTGGAGCATATACACACTCCGTCAGTCAAAGAAGATCCTTTCACTGAAGAAACTCCGCAGCCCAAGAGCGCCACAGATCCGACTGAAGTTGAAATCCCAGCGGTGGTCGACTTGATCATGGAGGTTTTGGTGGTCATTCCCGACTGGACGATTCCGTATGTCGCATATATCTTGAGGAAAGAGCTTCCGGAGGATGAGGAAGAGGCTCGACAGATCATCCGTCGATCTAAGGCCTTTACCATAATCAAAGGACAATTATATAGAGAAAGCGCGACTGGAGTTGGTCAAAAGTGCATAACACCAGAAGAAGGTCGACTCATCCTCAATGATATTCACTCGGGGACCTGTGGTCATCATGCGTCCTCTCGGACCATCGTGGCCAAAGCATACCGAGCCGGATTTTACTGGCCCAAGGCGAATGAGATGGCAAAAGAGATAGTGGATAAGTGCGAGGGATGTCAGTTCTACTCGAATATGTCGCACAAGCCTGCGTCAGCTTTGAAGACCATCCCACTCGTCTGGCCTTTTGCAGTTTGGGGGCTGGACATGGTCGGCCCTTTGAGAACAGGACGAAGTGGCTTCACGCATGTACTGGTGGCAGTCGACAAATTCACCAAGTGGATCGAGGCTAAACCAATCAAGAGCCTTGACACCGGTACTGCTGTCAGCTTCATCAGGGAACTAATATTCAGATATGGAGTCCCGCACAGCATCATTACGGATAATGGGTCAAACTTTGACTCAGAGGAATTCAGAACCTTCTGCAACTCCCAGGGCACACGAGTCGACTACGCATCAGTCGCTCATCCGCAGTCGAATGGACAAGCAGAGCGAGCTAATGGACTGATTCTCAAGGGACTGAAGCCTCGACTGATGCGTGATCTCAAACACGCAGCTGGAGCTTGGGTCAACGAACTTCCATCTGTACTCTGGGGACTACGGACCACGCCTAATCGGTCGACCGGAAGAACTCCATTCTTCTTGGTCTATGGAGCTGAAGCAGTCTTGCCGAGTGATCTTCTCCACAATGCTCCTCGAGTTGAAATCTACAACGAAGCAGAAGCTGAACAAGCGCGGCAGGACGCAGTCGACCTTTTAGAGGAAGAAAGGGAGATGGCTCTGATCCGGTCGACCATCTACCAGCAAGATCTGCGCCGTTTCCACGCCAGAAATGTGAGAGGTCGAGCTTTCCAGGAAGGAGATTTGGTTCTCCGAGTGGATCAGCACAAACCACACAAACTTGCTCCTTCTTGGGAAGGCCCCTTCATGGTCACTAAGGTCCTCCACAACGGGGCGTACCGTCTTTACAATGTCGAGCATAATATCGACGAGCCCCGAGCTTGGAACGCGGAGCTACTCCACCCGTTTTACACTTAAGTTTTATCACTCGGATGAGTTGCAATAAAGTACTTCTGTAGTTCATGGACCTCAAAATAATAGTGTCATAGTTCCTCCATAATTTCTGTCACTTTTTATTTTTGTCCACAATAAAATTCCCCCTCAGTGGGTGACTTAGCCGCGAATCCGTTTCGCCTAAGTTTGTAAAAATCCTACCGAGTGGTGAGCCAGACTCTCACTCGGAGGCTTAGCTGCGAATCCGTTTCGCCTAAGTTATAAAAATCCTACTGAGTGGTAAGCCAGACTTTCACTCGGGGGCTTAGCTGCAGCCCTGTGCTCGCCTAAGTTGTAAAAAATCCTACTGAGTGAAGAGCAACCCTCCCACTCGGGGGCTTAGCTGCAGCCCTGTGCTCGCCTAAGTTACAAAAATCCTACCGAGTGGTAAGCCTGACTTCCACTCGGAGGCTTAGCTGCGGCCCAGTGCTCGCCTAAGTTATAAAAATCCTACCGAGTGAAGAGCAACCCTCTCACTCGGGGGCTTAGCTGCAGTCCAAGGACTCGCCTAAGTTATAAAAATCCTACCGAGTGAAGAGCAACCCTCTCACTCGGG
>NC_057794.1:364487773-364492998 GCF_018294505.1 Triticum aestivum
CATAAAGGATCTGAAGTCGTGCTTCTTGGTATTGGCCACCCGAAGGGCCGCCAGCTTCTCTTCTCGCGCATCTTTGCAGTGGACTCGGGCCAGACACAGAGCGACATCTGCACCACACCGAGCCGAGGACTTCTTCCACTCCTGCACTCGACCAGGGATCGTGTTCAAGCGGGCCATCAGCGACTCAAGGTCATTCTGAAGTGTCTCCTCAGGCCAGAGCGTCGAGTCGATGCGAGATGTGGCGGCCTTCAGCCTTGCGAGATAGTCCACGACAGCTGCAACACGAGACTCCAGTCGGAAAACATCCATGGCAACTTCGTCGTTCACCGGAGAATTGACGGGGTCAAGGTTTGGCTCCAGTCGGCTGGTTTCTTCTTCAAAGTTTTGACAAAATTCTGCAAGGGTGGTCACTAAGTCAAGAGGATGGTCGAATGGAAAAATCACAATTGGAAATGTCTGCCGAGCATAGAGGTTTACCTTCAAGCATAAGAAACAGCTTCTTGGCAAGTCCACTCAGGAAGGCCTCCAGATCAGTTTTCTTCCCAGTCAATTTGCTGACTTGGTCGGTCAGTGCAGCTTTATCAGTTTTCAGTCGACTGACCTCCTTGTTAGCAATCCCAAGAGCAGCTTTCAGATTGGTATTGTCTTGTTCAAGCTTGGTGACTGAAGCTAACTTCTCGTCGGCAAGCTTGATCTTCTCAGCTAGCTCAAGGTCTTTCTTCTGCTGGGCCTCCCTTACCTTACCTACAAGTTACAACAAGATCAGATTTTGAAACAAGCAAGGGGAAAAGCAGTCGTCAGGGTCTCACCAAACATACCTTCGGTCTCCTCCTTTGCCTTTGTCAGCTTCTCCTGAACTAGCTTCAAGCTCAGCTCGACTTGAGTATGCTTGTGTTCCAGCTCTGAGTAGCGAGCCACAAGATCACAAGAGTTCTGCGAAGAACCAATCGACTAAATGTCAAATATAATTCACTTCCGAGTGAAAAAGGAAAAAACACACGTTTCTAAGACTACAGCCGAATACAAGCATTCGACCGTAGTCTCGGGGACTACACCCAGTGGGTGCACTCAGCGTGCCCCCACTAATCCTGTTGAAGACAAAGTCGACCAGTCGACCTAAAAAAAATGCATTCTCTAAGACTGTGATCAACTGCAAGCAGTCGACCACAGTCTCGGGGACCACACCCAGTGGGTGCACTCAGCGTGCCCCCACCGGTTTGTGAAATCCAGTCGACCAGTCGACTGACGGAAAGATTGACATCATAAAGCCTAAGGCCGACTGCAAGCAGTCGACCTTAGCCTTGGGGACTACACCCAGCGGGTGCACTCAGCGTGCCCCCGCTAACACGGAGTTTATTCGACACGGAGTTTATTCAACACACCCAGTGGGTGACTGCTATAAATTCCGGAAAAGAAAAGTTTTTTGGTAGCATATCCAACAGAACAAACAGCGGTCGACTGACCTGGACATTGCTTTGGAGGGCAGAGCTGGCGTCATAAGCTGCCTGGCTCGCGTCTCGGATGGTCTTCAGCTGCTCCATCATGAGTCCCGCCTGGCGTATTGCCTCCTTCGCTGCACCAGCTTGGTCCTCTGGGACGTGATGAGTCGTGAAGAGGGAGGGCTGCTGAGCACTCGTCAGTGGATTTGCGAAGGACACCGTGTGTCGAGTGGTGTTCTCTTCCTCCACAGTCAGAGTCTCAGGCGCCGTCACATCCTGAGGCACCTCACTGGCGGGCGTTTTCCGACTCTTCCTGCGTGCCAGTGGTTCTTCATCCTCGTCATCGTCAGGAAGATTGATAACAGTATGGGGCGGAGCTGCGAAGAAGAATCAGGATCAGAGGTCGCGAGTCAGTCGACTAAAAACGGTGTTAAGAATACAGTACCTGGGTTCGAAGTTGCCGCATCCTCCATCTCGTGGTCATCGGCCCGGGCCGAGGTCTCAGAAGTAGCAGCACTGCAACTCCAAAGGATCAGTCGGCTAACTCCAGCGTCGACCAGAAATAAAGTTCACACAGAATAAGAAAATATGAGCAGCACGGTTACCCTGATATGGTAGGGATGGACACCTTCATCTTCGGCAAGAGTTTGATCGGCTTCGACGAGGCCGCCCTGGGCTGCTTCGACGCCTTTTCAATCGGCGCTGGAGAGGTGGTCCTAGGGCGTTTGGTCGACTGCGTCGCAACCCCCTTGCCACGTTCAGTCGAAGGATCGTGGACGAGCTTCGACCGCCTTTCCGAGCGCGGTGGCACGACCTCCTCCTCCTCCTCTTCCTCGTCCTCGACGTCGTCTTCATCATCGACATCATCATCATCGTCGTCATCGTCCTCTGCGACATCCTCCTCTTCCTGGCTCTCGCCTCCGCTCGCCTCGCCCTCCTCAGTCGAAGCTTGTGCCCCATTGGGCATCGAGTACAGCTCGGTGAGGGCCTAACAAATGCCCAGACAAGAATCAGTCGACCAGTCGGCAGGATTAACAGAAATGAATACGACGAGGGCGCGGTGGAGAGCAGAGCAAGTGTACCTTGTTTGAGTCGCTGTTGTGGTCGAGTGGAGGAACCCTTCTGGCTCCGCGCGGGTTGTCCTTGTTTCCGGTGACGGCCGCCATCCATCTTTCCAGAGTGACATCGTCGACTGCTTCTGGATGGACTCTGGTCTCGTCTTCGGTCCCACAGTACAACCACATGCAGTGGCTCCGGAACTGGAGAGGCTGGATGCGACGCCTGAGGAAAACCTCCAAGAGGTCCATGCCTGTCACTCCCTCCCGAACCAACTGCACCACGCGCTCCATCAACATCTTCACGTCGGCTCTCTCCTCCGGAATCAGCTTCAGAGGGAAAGGCTTGCTCACTCGGTCCATGGTGAACGGAGGGAGTCCACTCGGCTGCCCTGGCGTCGACTGGACCTGGCAGTAGAACCAAGTCGACTGCCAACCTCTGACGGACTCGGGAAAGGTCATGGGCGGGAAGGTGCTCTTATTCCTCACCTGAATCCCCAGGCCTCCGCACATTTGGACGACTCGGGTTCTCTCATCACCTGGGCTCGCCTTCTTCACGGTCTGAGATCGACACGTGAATATATGTTTGAACAAACCCCAGTGCGGTCGACAGCCCAAGAAACCCTCACACATGGACACGAACGCAGCAAGATAGGCAATGGAGTTTGGGGTAAAGTGGTGGAGCTGCGCTCCGAAGAAGTTCAAAAAGCCACGAAAGAAAATACTTGGCGGCAAGGAAAACCCACGATCAACATGAGTGGCCAAAAGCACACACTCACCCTCTTCTGGCTGTGGCTGCCACTCATTCCCCGGCAACCTCGCAGCTCCGTGAGGGATCAAGCCCTCGTTGGCCATGTCGAGGAGGTCCTTCTCCGTGATGGTCGACTGGATCCAGTCTCCTTGGATCCAACCCTTCGGCAGGCGGGATCTGGACGAGGACCCTCTGCGGCTGGTGGATCTCCCCTTCGCCTTCTCCGACGCCGACGCCTTCTTGGCGCGCTCCAGCGCCGCCGTCTTCTCCTTGGCCATGGTCGCCGGAGAGATGCGCGAAGGGAAGTGGTGCGGAGGCGAGAGCGAGCACGCTGAGCTGGGTAGAAGGAAGCAGAGAGAGAGGGAGAATGCCGGGGCGCAGCACAGAAATCCTCGCCTGGCGCATTTATAAGGTCCCTTCCGAGTGGCTGACATGTGGGCCCGGTCGATCTAATCATATCTGAGAGCAGTTATGCAGGCTGGATACGTGGCGAAAAAGGCGGCGCGGAGATCGAGGCGTCTATGCCCCGTCCCATCCGAACGCCGCGGTCCGCCCCGCTTCGCGCGCGCCCCCAAATTTCGCATCCCGCGGAATCCGCGAGCAACAAATCAGTCTGTCAGACGCGGTGTTTCCGGCGATCCGTCGCTCGGAGATCGTCGAAGCCCGAAAGATCACTCGACGCAAAAACAGAATGGATCGAGTCGACTGAAGGCAAAATTGCTCCCCGTCAACGAAGGGATTCTTTGGTCCAGAACAACGCACAACCGGAGCACAAAGATTAATCGGAAACGACATCAACTCCTTCTTCACTCGAAGCCTCAATCCATTCGGGGGCTAATGATGGGGTTATGTACCTAGGGTAGGGTCATGGACCTGATCCAAGTAACTTACCCCAGGACATCCTTAGAAGAGGTCGCCTTCCAGTCGACCAACGAGGATTCACTCGACTGGCCTGAAGGACTCGACCACGAAGACTCACTCGACCACCAGGAGGTCAAGAGGCACTCTGCACTGCAACGGCCTGTAATCAAGTAGACTTTATGATAGTAAAGGCCTTTATGTGGGGCGTTACCAGTAACGCCCCAGACTTAACTCACCTTAAACCCTCTCCTACGCGGGCTGGCTGGGGTCCTGGCGCACTCTATATAAGCCACCCCCCTCCACAGGCAGAAGGGTTCGGCACCTTGTAATTCATACATTCATAATCCACTCGACCGCCTCCGGGCTCCGAGACGTAGGGCTGTTACTTCTTCCGAGAAGGGCCTGAACTCGTACATCCTTTGTGCTTACAACCTCTCCATAGCTAGGACCTTGCCTCTCCATACCTACCCCCCACTCTACTGTCAGGCTTAGAACCACGTTGGAGCATTTCGTCGAACAGGAGAAAGGCGTCATGCCGATGTAGACAGGGGACGCTCTGCGGGAGACAACAAGGACCTCATGGACCTTGTTGGTGGGGAAGGAGACGCTTGAGAGGACGGCAAGCTCGAGGGCGACGTCTGGAGTGGCCGCCACAAGTGTGTACTCGTCCGGTCCTGCAACAACGACGCCGCGGGTGCTGTCGGCGACGGACTTCCGTGACGGAACCTGGACGTGGAGCGGCGGGTTGATGCTGCCCATCACAGGAATGGTGAGGGCGCCGAACTTGTCGCTGAGGTCGACGACGGACTCGTGGTAGACGGTGGTGACCTTGTCGACGCTGTTGGTGGCGACAACTTGGTTCAAGCCATCCGTCGAACAGGTGATGTGCGCCATCACGATGCAAGCAGGGGGCGCGTCGTGGATGACCTCGAGCACTTCCTGGGGCTTGGTGGTGGAGCCGGAGACGTCGGGGACGGGCGTAGGTGAGGCGTCCGTCGTGGTTGAGGCCGCCGGATCGACAAGCGAGGTGACCACGGGAGGGTCACCCACTGATGCAATACCCAACACTGAGCTCATCTCGTCTGCCTGAGCACATAACCTCTCCAGATACCACAACAA